>NW_024082782.1:0-91794 GCF_003009895.1 Hyaena hyaena | reverse complement strand
ACTCCCCGTAGAGGGTAGAGGGGGATCGCCTCCCACCCTGGAGTCTCCGATCCCGGCCCGATTTTATCTTCCCTGGTTCGCACTCACGTTAGAAGCCTCTCTCAGTGGATTCTGCGTCTTTTTTCTCACAATCTCTCAGGTTTTGTAAGGTTTCCAATGGCTTCAGATCTTTTCTGTGTGATGTATGGGCGCAAGTGCAAGTGCGGAGCTCCTTACTTCTCTGCCATCTTGCCCTCTCTCCTGTTTTTTATACCTTCTTTGTTTTCTTCCTTCTCAGACTTTACTCTCAAGCAAATACCTCCAACCGTATTGAGAAGTTCTTGGCCATATGATGTTAGCTTCTC
The DNA here is from genome assembly GCF_003009895.1 of Hyaena hyaena. NCBI lineage: Eukaryota > Metazoa > Chordata > Mammalia > Carnivora > Hyaenidae > Hyaena > Hyaena hyaena. Next base: position 91,450 of record NW_024082782.1, on the reverse strand, counting down.
CGACTTTACCTCCACCTAGACCTGTTCCCACAGCCTTTTTTGTTGTTGTTGTTCCTTCTGATAACCTCATTTTCTCTGACTCCCTCACCACAGCCTTTTTTGATGTTGCTCCCAATCTTCTACTCTCCATAGAAGCTTCAGAATTTCCCGTTTGATGAAATCCCTTCTTCACATGATAGGAGTTTGTTTTGTTTGTATTGCTTGCTACTGGATACTCAGAACCTGGCACTTGCTAGTATCAAGTACATATTCCATAAATATTTGAGTGAAAAGAATGGTAGTTCTTTCTCATCTTAAAGAAAATCTTAATCTCTTTCCAGACGTAGTGAGAGACAGATGTGCATGTGGATGAGAAGCTCACCTTCCCTTTTCCATCTCTCTCCTAACTCCCACTTTCCTCTTTTCCTGAAGGACAAACATTCCTGGGGCACCTGGGTGGCTCAGTCAGTTAAGCCTCTGACCCTTGATTTTTGACTCAGTTCATGATCTCACGGTTTGTGGGATTGAGCCCTGCACCAGGCTCTGTACTAACAGCATGAAGTCTCCTTGGGATTCTCTTCCTCTCTATCTCTCTGTCCCTCCCCTGCTCTCTGTCTCTCTCTAAGTAAATAAATAAACATTAAAATAAACCCAAGCAAATCTTCCTGGTGCCCTAAGCCTCGAAGTTGCACATGTGTCAGAGTTACCGATCTCTTGTCTTCCTCAACCAAAAGCCCTGTTTCCTAAATGGAGGGCATTTCCCTGAGAAGAAAGGAGGGAAATAATCTGATTGAAGTAATGTTCCAGCAATTACATCAGAGCCTTCTTGGGAATATCTGGATTTTCAAAAGAGGATCCTTGTTGATCTATATGATAGTTTTATGTTGGAAATGTCATGAAAAACTACAGGTGAATTTTAAGAGATGTGAGGTAGTTTGGGGAAAAATATTGCCTGTTTCTCTTTATGAGAGATACTGCCTTACAGTTGTTTTATTTATTTGTTTCTTTGTGAATCTGTCTTTTTTTTCCTTCAAAAAATTTTAAGTGCTCTGTCTGTGGGTCTCATCATGGTTATTTTCAAACATCCATTTACAGATGTCTTTTTGCAGCTGAAGTATTTCTGAGTGACATTTCCCATCAGGTCTGCAGGTACATCTAATTGACCCCTGTGATTGCTCCACATCAGCACCACGAAGGCCAGACAAGGCTCTGTGATTGTGGGGTGCAGGCCATCCCAACCAACGGGTTAGCTCTGTTTCACTCAGCATGCTCTTCAGCTAAAAACTCCTATTTTAAGGGCACTCAAGGTGCAAAGGATACAGGGACAAAGTGTAGCTTGGCAAGTCAGTAGTTCTGTTATTTGATAGAGAACCATTTCCAGTGGATTTGGAATCAGGGCAAGATATATCTGTCCTGAAGGGCCTGACACGTTGGAGGTAACCACAGTGGCTCTCTAAATAGAGGAAAGACTCACAGAATAAGGCCATGTGTACAGGAAATGTAGACATTTTCAAATTACTTTAACTTCTCTGGTTTCTTGCCAGATTGATTTCTTTCATTAGGGGAAGTTACTTCCATCTACATACAGTTCTAGCCTCAGGAGGTAGGAGACTGATTTAGTGGTCTTAATTTAGGAGTGTCCTGCATTTTCAGGAATTTATTGTTTAATATTTGAATGCCCATATGTGACATTTGGATTAATCGGCTTGATTTGGGTATAAGTCTTTTGTGAGTTATGCCTCAAGTTGAATTTGAAACACAGTTTCCAATTAGTGGTGCCACCATCTTGGACATCAAGCCTAGAGGTAACAGATTTGAACACTGTTTTCAGCACAGTCCCTACTTAAGACCAATAGTCTTTCCTATTTTATCTGCCTTAACTTTCTTAGTTCACAAAAGAACCCTGGAACAAAGGTTTTCTTATGTCATCTCTCTTTACTCTGTGGCTAGTGCCTTCAGTGGAGGCATTACTGGTCCATACCTACCCCTAGGGAGAGATTTGGAAGTAGGGGGTAATTTTAAAAGTCTCTATTACTCAGGGGCAGGACCCGCATTTGCTGGGTGGAGTTTAGAGATACTGTTAAGTCCTGTTGTGTGACAGTCCTATAAATCAAGAATTGTTTCCAACACCAAAAGGCACTCATTGATAAATACGGCCTCCCTCCAGCAGCTGTATTTTTATCTTTCTGCCCTTGCTTGTGTTCAGTGTCCTCACTCCTTATTTTTATCAGGCCCTCTCTCCTTTACATGTCTATATGTATCCCACTGAGACATCTATTCATACTGTCTGCCTCTCTGAACCATCTTTAAAGGCTCAGCGTTATGTCCACATATGCTCAAAACCTTTCCCAGTCATGCCATGCTGAGCAACCTCTCAATGCCACAAGTCCCCTTTCACCTTTTAGTGCTTCATTTTCAGGAGAATCAGGCATGTTCTTTTGTTTGTTTTTTAAACCTTTTGTGTGTGCCTGTCCTTCTATCCTGAGCTCATAGAGAGTGTCTTTCCCATCTTTGGCTTAGTCTTGTTCCCTAGCCCTTTGTTCCAGCTAATAGGCTGACTTCCCTTCTCCCAAACGCAGTGTGGCAGAGACTGCTGTGTGTTTACCGCTGCTCACTTCCTTCTCCTACCTTGTAGGTAGGTGTGCTGGTCTCGCCAATGGAATGTGGGCAGAAGGGAACCATATCACTTTTAGGCCTGCCTGTGAAAAATTTCCTTGTACAGTCAGTTCTCCTTACTCTTTCTTGTTCCTGCCCAACAGCTGTAGGGAGAGGACTCCACACACCTAGAGGGGAAGAGAGCCACAAGATGACAATAGTTGCATCCTGAAATGGCCTACTTTCTGGGAACATCTGAACTGTATACGAACAAGAAATAAACTTTAATTTTGTATAGCCACTGGGATTGTTGCATTTTTGTTATAGTAGCAAGTATTACTAACTTACATGCTATATACTTCTCATTTACATGAACTTATGTGCATTGTTCCCACTGCCCTGAAAGAATTTCCTATTCACAGTGCTTAAATTTCATGCTTCGTCTAAGTACCTAGGTCAATTTTTACCTCTTCCATGAAGCTTTCTATGATTTCACCAATTCAGAGTGACTTTTTCCCAGATTCTTGAAAATGAATGCATTGTTTTACCATTCAATCATCATAATATTATGCCGCACATATTTTTATTTAGCTTTAATATGTATATTCTGTCTTTTCTAGTAAAATTTAGGACTTTTCAAAGTAGTGCCTTTGTCTTGTGCTTTATAATATTAAGGATGTAATAGGCGCTTGGGAAATAGTTATAAAATGAATAAAATGACTTATTTGACTCAAACCCTTTTTTACATCTTATCCTTTCCTTTTGACACAGGTCACACTGTAATCTTTTGCTCCTTCCATGGATGGTTTTTGTTTTTTAAGGTATTTGTTTATTTGTTTATTTATTTATTTAAAGAGAGAGCATGTGCATGAGCAAGTGGGAAAGGGGCAAAGAAAGAGAGAATCCTAAGTAGGCTCTGTGCTGTCATAACATCAGGGACCTAAGCCAAGATCAGGATGCTTAAGAGTTGGATGCTTAACCGACTGAGCTACCCAGGTGCCCCCATGGATGGTTTTTATGTCACTTTGTTTTTGTCTACTCAGAAATTTGGATAGAAGATTATACCTTCCCAACATCCTTTCTTTTTCATCCTATTTACTTTAGTGCTGCTTATTTGTTTGTGTAATACACGTTAGTTGAATAAACGAATCAAATTGTTTCCTCTGAATTTAGGAAAGAATATAGGTGAAGCATCCTGAATCTCCTGTTTCTAGAGAGATCAAAACATTGCATCCCGTTTCATTATTTCCTTTGTTATTATGTGGGTAACCACACACAGACAACTGACCATTGTGAATGGGGTCAAGCCTTACCGTATCGACTTCTGTCCAACAAAAGAAAGAATTCTTCAGTCTGTTATTGTAGTGTGATCATCACTTTTGCTGGATTCACTCTGAGTTAATGTACCCTCATAGATATGGTCTCTTCCAAGGTGGTGAGATAATCTGGTGAGACTCTGGTTATAGGGATTCGTTTGCAGGAAAGCCTATTAAGGCAAAGGCCTTGCCAAGAAATCACAGCTATTGACTCTGCTCTTTTTTCTTCCCCACTGAACCTTGGGACCCCATTCATCTTTCAGTAGTGACCATAAAGAGGAGATACATGGGTCAGTTGTTGGGAGACCCAGCCTCTTACCAACAGCTTGATCCTCAGCAGCTCACTTCTTTCTGCATCACTCTAGCCACAGGAAAATGGGTCAATATATTTCTCAGTTGCTTTTTGGTGTCTTTTTAGAGTCAGTGTGGCAATATTAAGAACCATATAGGTAGTTTTTGACTAATGGACAGATAGTAGGCAGAAAGCCCCATAAAATATTGGTGTTAGAGAATATTTTTGAATCAGTGGTAAACAGAGGGCTTAAGTATCTAACTAGACTCAGTTACTTGGATGTACCAGATGTACCAGATCTAGTTCTAATGACAGGTTTGCTTCCTTGCATCCGCCCCTGAGTTTCTTTCAACACTGAAGGGGACAGATATTAGTACAAAAGGGAGAAGGCCAGTGACTGGGAAATTCCTGAATAGCAAAATGAGAAGGCTCTTTCAGTGAGGAAGTGAGCAAGGAGTTAAGCCAGGGCTCCAAGTGGTTGGTCCTATTGGGAGAGTCATGTAGGAGGAGACATTTATGGCAGAGGATAGGAGAAGTGTTGGGGGTGGGAAACACCCAGTGGCCCAGAGCAAAGGGATACAAATGTATTAACTAATTAGTTTTAATTTAAAGACTGCCAGTACTTTTCTATAAATGGTCTCATTCACTAATTATTTAATATACCTACTCCACTTAAGTGCCTGCCTATTATGGGCAAGGACCAAACTTGTTTAAGTTAACATTGTGTCTCTGACAACATCAACACAGGGTGAAGTGTTTGGTACACATCTGCCCGAGGACTGTTGTCTGCTCTTAGTTTCTGTTCACTCCATTCTGTTTTGATTCAGATTCTGAGAAATCTTTTCATGACTGCATTTAGATATTCATTCCCTTATTTCATTTAATGGTCTTGTATTAAATGCCCAATAAGAGCTAAAGATATAGACAAAGTTCATACTCTCACAGAGCTTACATTCTTGGGGGAGGAGAAAGTTTTCATGTGTATACATATGATGTAAATATATGATATTTAAGCAGAGTCCTGGAGGAAGTGAGAGAGGAAACCATGCAGACTTCTAGAGGGAGGGAATTCTAGGCAAAAGGAGTGCTCGGTGGCAGAGGTAGGTATGTGTGTGCTGTGTTGGAAGAGCAGCAAGGAGGTTAATATTACCTAAGTGTAGTAGCACCAGAGAAAGGATTAGGAAATGAGATCAAAGAGACTAGAGCCAGATTACTTAACGTTCTTAGGCAGTGATAAGGAGTAGGATTTATTCCAGGTGAAATGGGAAGACATTGAATGGCTTTGAGCAAGGGAGGGAGCTGATCTTATTCCCTTCTCGAAAGGATTGTTATGGTTGTAGTGTAGAATACTGATATAAGGGGACAAGAATGCAAAGGTTTCTTGCTTTGGCCCAGAGAGATTTGATAGTGACATGCAATAGGGGGTAGTGGCAGAGGTGGCCACCTCCCTAGTCACTCCCAATCACTGTCAGGGTAGAAGGATGATACGCTATTCCACAAGTCTGAGTGGCTGGCATACAATACCATATTGAAATTAGGGCACCCTGGATCTTGCTTTTGAAATTGTGCTCTTGTTATTTCTAGGGCCTCAGGTCCTAAACACAGCTGGACCTAGAATCTTAAGAGTACAGAGGAAGGAAGGAAGAAAAGTTGGAGGAGAAGCAGTAGATGGAGAAAGAAGAGTAATGGGATCTGGTTTCTGGTTACAGGGACCCCTGACCATGCCCTCCTCAGCCTGGAGGACATAATCCAAAATGGATTGCTGGAAGCTGTGTTCTCACAACCCATTGCCCTCTCAGCCCATTGGCTTCCATGCCCATCACTGTATTAGATGCCTGCTTTGTGATGTCAGCAGTGATATCGACATGGGCATTCAACACTGCATTTCACTTATTGCCTTCCTTGACTCTGCAGCTTTGGGCACCATGTCCTTTCCTAGTGTAGAACACCACACTCTACACAACACTTCCCTCTTTCTCTCTCTCCTTCGTAAGTTCTTTCTCTGGTAGCTTTTCCAGTATTGGTGTTTCCCAGGATTTTGTTCTCTGCCCTTTTATCTTCTCTTTCCACTGCCCCTGGGCTCCCACCCATTTCTGGGGCTCCAACTATTGTGTATGTGCCAATGCCCCCTCTCTCCCCATATTTAGCCCTAGCTCTAAATTCTGAATTTAGCCTCAGACTACTGTATCAGCTGTCAGTCGGTCACTGCTACTTGTTTGTCCCAGCATCACCTAAAACTAATTAATTGGCTTTGCAGTCTCAACCTTCTCTAAGATTAGTCTGCTTTTCTCTCTTTATTCTGCCTCTGGATTTGTGGAGCCATCCTGTATTCCTCCTCCTTCCTACCCAACCCTGGCCCCTATCAGTCATTCACTCAATCTAGATGACTTTTGTTTTCTAAATATATTTTAACCCTTTCCTCTCCTCTCTCCTCTCCTCCCCCACTTCCAAGCTGAGTTTCTCATTATCTCTGTCCTTACCTCCCATCCATTGTCATTACCACCTCAGGGATCTACCTATCTTAAGACCTGATCCTGTCACTCCTTTGCCATAAATTCCAAAGAGTTCCTATCACATGTAGTGTACTATCTGGTTCCTCAGAAGACCAGGCAGGGTTGTTCATCATCTGATCCTTGCCCATCCTCCAACAGGATTCCCCACATCTGTCCCCATCTTCCATCATCCTTCATATTCTCAATCATCATATCATGGCAGTGCTTCCTACCATTCTCCACTCAGATCAGGGGCCAGGATGGTGCTCATGCTGTGTTCTCTGCTCATTAAGTCCTTCTTCCTCATTCCTGCCTGGATAATTCTGAGTCTTTAAAACTCAGGTCAGTGACACACATCTGCTGGGGTGCCATCCTTAGTCTCCCCAGGATAGGTTAGATGCCCTTCCTCCATGTCTCTGGTGCCCTCATAGCATCCTGTCCTTGTAATTGTAGCATCAGTAATCATAATGATATGCTTACATGTCTCTTTCCCTTTCTGAATTTTCATTTCCTTTCCTGTAAAATGGGGATAATAATAGCACTTATCTCACAATATCACTTGGAGGGTTAAATAAGGTAGTCCGTGAGATGAATTTAGAATAGCGCCTGGTACATAGAAAACATATTTGTTAATAGCCATTATAATAATAATATCAACAATTTTGTTATTATGCAATAATTAAAATAATTATATAATTGACATTTTTGATAATAATATTAGCACATTATTGAGGAAAAAGACCCCTTCCCAAACTGCGCTTCTCTAAGTAGCAGACCACTAGGCAGTTTGAGAGTGATATCACAAAGTGGACATACCTGAAATAATGTGAGTTGTTCTCTTTTCTTTTCTTTTTTTTTAATTTTTAATGTTTATTCGTTTTTGAGAGACAGAGACAGACAGAGCATGAGTGGGGAAGGGGCAGAGAGAGAGGGAGACACAGCATTGGAAGCAGGCTCCAGGCTCTGATCTGTCAGCACAGAGCCTGATGAAGGGCTTGAACCCATGAACTGTGAGATCATGACCTGAGCTGAAGTCGGAGGCTTAACCGACTAAGCCACCGAGGCGCCCCTGTTCTCTTTTCTAATATCAGCTGTGAATAGTTCTAATTATGAGAAAACATGGACAATAGTTTGAGATGAAAACACAGCCCCTGGCTGCAACACAGAGCTCTTGGCCCAGTAGTTTTCAAATCATGTTTCCAGTTCATGAGAACAACATTACAACAAGTTAAGCAGGTATCAAAACAATCTGAATTACTGACCCTGAAGGACTTGGTGTCAGAAGAACAAAGGCATCCCAGAATAAAGTCGAATGTTAGAAAATGTGCTGGACCAGGGAAAAATAGAGGAAGGAAATAGACCCTTATTGAGCAGCTGTGATGTACTAAGTATTTTACACATACTTATCCATTCAATAACCACAGTTCCTTGAATTCACCAATATTACCCAGCTTATTGATGCAGCACAGAGAGGCTTGTAATTTTGTCATTCATTGCAAAGCTAATTTTGTGACCCTGAGTGAGCCACTTGGCCTCAGTGGCCAGCTACTCTTTGCTTTCCTACTTTGTTCAAATTCTTCAAGACTCAGTTTAAATCCTTCCTCAGGAAATTTCCACACCTGGCCATGTTCACTGTTATAATTCCATGCTGGGCTTTTATCTCTCATCATTCTGACCCAGTATTCCCCCTGCTCAGTTTGTAAACCCTGCTCGGTGAATGCTTGTTTAATTAGCATTCTCATCTTTAAAAAGAGACACATAGAGCATGTGACCTATAAAGTTTCCTCTGGTTTTGTGTTTTGGGTGCCAGTGTTCAGACGTAGCAAAGACGGAAAGCTGAATAGGACTTCATGTTCCCAGCAGCTGATACTGTAGGAAGGGTCATGCCTGCAGATGCTTTGGGCTTCAGGTCTTGTCAGAAATTCCACCCAGGTCTTTTTATTTGTAAGCAGGTGCCACAGGGTCTTTATCTTCTTTTTTCCCCCTCCTTTCTGGAGAGCCTGGAGACAGCCTGCAGTTGCTTTCCACTTCAGCACTGCTGCCACTCATTCCACCCTTGAAGTCCTTCTCTCCCCAGATCCGAGTAGGAAGTGGGGTGTAGTCTTCCTGCAGCAACACACACACACAGCTCACTGCACTGTACAGAGTTTTACTATGAGTCGGCACAAAGGCAGAGTTTGGGGGGCTGAAGTAGCAAATATAGGGAAGTGATAAAGCTTCAAATAACCTTTGCTAATTATCTGAGACATGATTCCCAGTTTCTAGTTCCTGCCCATGACTGGCCCCTTGGGAGACCAAATAGAGCTGTTTGCCATCTGGTCCTAGGGCTGCCTGGTTTTAATCTAGCTCTTGGAACCTCAATTCCTAATCTTTAAAATGGGGACAATGTTATCTATTAGGTTGAAACATAAAATTGCCATTTCAGTAGGTCAAAGGAGTCAAATACTGACAGTTTCATAAAGCCCAACTTAATACATCATAGGATTGTTGTAGGTGAAATGAATAATGGATGTAGATTACTTATCATAATGCCTATCACAAAAGTACTCAATACATGCAACTGTGATGATCCTAATGATTTTGATGTGAGACAGTGACTGAGGTCTTATTGGAATTCTGCCCTCAGTTCAATTTTTCTAAGTGGCACTAACCAAATAAATACCTAGCTTTATTTGACCATTGCCAAAGGAGCAAGCAGGCAGCCCTAGAAGGCATTTTGCCCAGTATATTGCCTTGAATATACCTTGCTGGAAAAGAATGACAAGAGTCTCATGTCCCAGGTGGACATGTTCAGTCTTCAAAACCCTTTATACTGAAAGAAAACTATTCCCTGAGCATCTCCATACACTGAATAATCCCCTCAGAGACATTTCCTCAACTGCCCACTTAATATTACTATGACCCCAAATGGGTCACTTAATATTTGAATGGCAGATCATTCATTTTCATATTCAAACAAATATATATTAAGTATTTGCTAAATTTTAGGTAATGCCATGGTGCTTTCACAAACAAAAGTCTATCCTCATAGTAATATTGTCATTCTTTTCATCCATTCCACAAATATTTATTGAGCATCTATTAAATGTCAAGGCTTATGTTAGACAATGGATAAAGTATGGACGAAATTAAATAGAGCTCCTGGGAGCTTCTAGGAGAGATCGCCTACTAGGAGAGATAGACACTAAACACATAATCTTATGCAAGTAAATGTAAAATTGCAATTGTGGGAAGTATTATGGATGAGAATATATTGTCTTATGGCAACAATAAATACAGGGCTTTGACCTAGTGTGGGGCTATAGGACAGAGCTGCTAAGTCACACCATGCCTTTGAGAGAATTAGATAATGATGTCATAGGAGATGCAGGACCATGTCAGAATGTAGGGATTGGCAAGTGGAGTATGACTCGATTCCACCCATCACTTGCTCCCTCGCCAGTGCTCTTGTGTGGAGTGAAACCTGCACAAATGTACATGGCAGCTTGAGTTGAGAGGGCTTCCTTAAGAATATGATGCTGAAATTCTTGTTTTTGAAAAGGGGTAAGATTAATTATAAACAAAGATGCATATTTGTATTTGGTAGAGTTGAGTTAGAGTAATGCTCCAGACAAAGAGAACTGTGTGCAAAGGCCCTGTGGCAAGAAGAAACAGGATCCACTTGAAAAACAGAAAATATCCAGTGAAACTACAGTACAGAGTAATAGCAAAATAGAAAGGAAATTTGGAGATAGAAGAACAGATTAGAACTTCTGGTCCTTGGCAGGGATTTTGCTCTCCATCATGAGAGCAATAAAGGGTCACTTAACTGTTTGAAGCTGATGACAGTAAAAGAACTAAATTTTTGTTGTAAGATCACTTTGGATGTTAGGAGAAAAATGGATTTGGAGAGAGCTGGCAATAATGAATACATGGAGACCTGTTAGGAGGATGTTGAAAGTGAGAAATGATGATAGTTTGTAATAGTGTGGCATCCAAGGAGATGGAGAAAATGGTACCTATTCAATACATATTAGGAGATAAACTTGATAGAGTTGCTGATGGATTGAATATTGGGGACAAGGAGAAGCAGCAGTCAAGGAGAATGCCAAAGTTTTTGTCTTGTAGAACAACATGGATGATGACCCCACAGCCTGCGATAGAGGGCGCTGGAAGAGGGCTGTGTGGGGTGGATGGGGAAGGGACTGAGTTGGGGTTTCATTGGTAGCATCCAAGTGGAGTTGACATGTCAACAAATGAGAGGAGAAATGTCAGAGACAGAAATCTGTGAGGGGCCTGAACAAAGAGGATGATTGCAGCCGTCCGTGTGATTGACACCATTAAGGAAGAAAACATAAGTAAGACAGGGGGACTTAGAAATGAGCCTTTAGGAATCTAAAATTTCCTGGCCCAATAGAGAAAGGGAAACCTTAAGAGTTGTTTTCATATCCATTTTCCAGAAACCAAGGGTCAGAGGAGTTGAGTAATTTGCCCAAGGCAAATGGCTAGCAGATGGTAAAGGTGGAATTTAAGTCTTAATCTTTTATATTCTAGAACTCTCTCCCACCATGTCAGTTTCCAGTTTTTAAATACTTATTTAAAAAAAATTGAGAAATATTGGCATTATTTCATTTAGCGTTGAATAGCTGTATATACTTCAATATAACTATTTTTTTAATAGCCTAAAAGATCCACTCAGCTGAGAGTGAGGAGAGAAAGGCAAAATGGGTGCTGTAAGGAAGGATAAAAGACAGATACTCATCATCCCCTGGGAGCTCACCAACTTGACATAATTAGGTGTTCACTTAACACTCAGTAATTAAATGACTTTACACCAGCTTCTTTATGAGAGAAAAAATTAGTGTGAGGTGCAGCAGACACCTTCAGGCTCTTTCACGAAAGCTGTCTTCATGGCTGGGCTCTGAGGCTGGCTCCTGCCGAGTTACTAACTGCACTGTCACACCTCCGTGGAACTCACAGGCACTCCTCTCTCCCTGTCTCAGGTCCAAGAGCTGAGAAACTGGTCCCAGCAAGTTCTGGGAATAAGGTACTGAGCCTCCCCTGGGTCCGTTGCATGCAGTTGCTGCTTTCACTAAAGGAAATTCCCCTGGCAGTGGACAGCATGGGGCTTAAGTCCAGGGTTCTGTGAAGTAAACTAGGGCTTAGAAAATTTGGTGAGGAGCTTTCTAAGTTTACCCCATTCTCGGATGACTGGGTGGCATTGGGTGCATCTTCTAGATTCCTTCACATTTCTCCCCTTTCTTGATACTTAAAGGTCAGAAGAGGATTCTGATTTGGAAACAGCACCAAAAGGAAAACCGAAGAGAGGGGCTTCAATGACATGCTCCGTACGAGCACAGACCCAGCAGGGCTGAAAATTTCACTTTATTTTCTTTAGGGCAGAAAAGTGATTCAATAATTTAAATGCCAGTCAAACCCAAACAAATTATTCTCACCTACTCACTCACCTAAAACAAGCAACAAGTAGATTTTAAAATGTATTACCTAGAAATACAATACTTGGAAAGGGTCCAAATTGGACAGAATTTGGGGCTGCACAGAAATTGCAGACAAAGTCATCTCCTCTGGGTTAGCTATTTTATATTCCTTGCTTTGGCTTTGTAACAGTTCTAATTAATATTCAGTCACCATGGAATGGGCCTCTTCTCCCAAGAGCTCATTGGGAACCTGAAGCTGCTGCTTCCTAAAATGACCAACTTTCATTTGGTAATGATGACTTTGGTTGGCTTACCACAGAAACATTAAATTGTAGACCTCAGACCATGGAAGTGACTAGGAGCATTGGACTGTTTATAGCCTTTAGATTTTTTTTTTTTTTTTTTGACATCTGTGAGTGTCGTTAATATGATAGTGCGGGTGGGTGCAGCAATGAAGAAAATGCTGGGCATAGAGTCCAAGGACTTTACATTTCAGTCCCAGTGCCACCGTTTGCCAACTGCATGACCTTGGCCAAGTCATTCGGTTCAAACCTGTATTGAGTGTGATTAGGGAGCTTGGCCACAGCTAAACAGTGATGCAGTGATGTATTACAGGTTATTATGTCAAGGAATTTGGATTTTTTAAAGGACACTGGGGAGCCAGAGGACCATCTTGAGCCAGAGAATGACATGATCAGATATGTATACTATAAAGATCTCCCTGGTGTTAGTGTATAGGGCAGATTGGGCAAAGATAAAGATTGACACGAGAAACCATTCAGGAAACTTCTCTAATTGTCTAAGTCAGAAATGTGAATGCAAGAACTAGAGAAATGATAACCTACATGCAAAGGAGGTGATAGATACAAGGTGTGTTAAGGAAGTAGAAAAGGGAAGACATCGTGAAGGTTGGATATGACCATAAAGGAAAAGTAGAGGATGACTTACAGATTTTTGGTATGGGCTACCCAATAGATAGGGCTAGCTTCATTGACATAATAAGTAAAGGAAAAGGACCAGATTTTATATTTGATGATGATGATTTTGGTTTGGAAAATGCTCAGTTTGAAGTTTCAATAGAGAATTCTAGATTGAAATGTTTGGTGAAAAGCTTTGGTACAAATCAGGAGAAAGGCTGAGTAAGATCTTGGTAAAGATTTTGAAGCCATGTATTTATATACAGTAGATGAAGTTGTGAACACAGAAAACCTCATGCAGAGAGGGTATGCAGGAGGAAAAGAGAAGTAGACTGAAAATGGAATGTTCTGGGAACATTAAGCATTTAAGAGACAGATGGTGGAAGAAGAGCTATGATGTATAATAAGGAGCTATCAAAGTACGTGAAGGAGAATCAGAAGAGGTCATAAAGAATCCCAGAGAAGGAAGAGCTTCAAGGAGAGCATGGCCAACAGTGTGGAAGTCATTGAGAATTTGTGTATGATAGGAACTCAAAAATGGATGCCTGAGATGGGTTGACAAGATGAAATGAGAGGTATAAGTTCACCTGTGGGAAAAAAAGATTATATAGTGGTAATTACTGATGAATGAAGGGATAAGATTTTTTATTCAGAGAGAAGAGACTTGGGCTTACTCATATCCTCGTATGTTAGTAAGAAATAGCTAGTGAAAGAGAATTTGTATAAAAGAGTTTATTGATGGGGTTGGAGTTCTTAGGCTGGAACCTTCTTTAAGGAGGAAGGATAAACTTTAGGCAGGTCTCGTTCTTCCTCTAAGACCAATGGAAGGGAAATGATAATAGTCGTGGATTTAATTATCTGTGTGGATAATAGAGTGGATAAGAATTCAAGGGACGTGTTATCCAGTGATCACTATTGTCCTTACCATGAGGATGGGAAGCAAAGTCAGTTTCAGAGTGTATAGGGGAAAAGGATAGATTAGGAGTTCAAAGAATGTGGCAGTTTGTAGTAGCTGTGAATTGGACAGACTCAGAGCAAGGGAATGCACAAAGACTATAGTATATCAATGAAGATTCAGCTGAAGTCAAAGAACTTAGGGCAAGGGTGGCATCAATCCAGAAGATAGTGGATTTTCTTCATTAGCACCAGCTGCTAGAGTGTTAAGTATGCAAAATGTGGATGTTAAGATTGACCTGTTTGGGGGATTTTCTTTAAGGTACGTAGCTAAAGAACCAAGGTAGAAGGAGCTTGAATTGCAAACCAGAAAGATGTTGATTGATGAACTACAGAATATAGACTCCATATGAAATTATGAAAGTTCACTGGCCTGGTAGACTGGAGAAAAGGGATGTATCAAGAGAAAGGCTATAACCCATGAGATTGGAGGATAAGGATAATGGGGAAAGGAAATCAGAGAGCTGGACATTTTGAAGGATGAGCTTTAAAAAGATGCAATTTAAACTTCGCATGGAGCAGACTGAGGTGTGTTGTGGCAGAGCAGTAACAATGGGTTGTTATGCAGAGTGAAAGACAGAGCTCTTGGAGTTAAAGGGATCAAGGAAGTCTGGAGCTAGGTTATTGAATTGATGGTCTATAAATGGAGGAACATAGGATCATGGAGGGGCATGGAGTGAAGAGAGAGAATGCTAAGATGCCACGTAGAGATGGGGGTATTACCTACAAATAACTGAATTATAATGTTAGGAGTTTTATAGAAATGCATAGATATCCTTTGTTCAACCTAACTTTTAAACCAATTAAGAAAGAACCAGGAATTAAAAGATAGGGATCAAAAGGTGATATTTATTACTACTGATAAATTTACTTTTGGATAATTTGCTTTATATGTGTAGATAAGTCTACTGTCTAATATGGAACCATAGGCATAGCCATCCAGGCTTAGGGAACCGTGGACCCCTGAAGACTTCTGGGGAGTGAGAGACAGACCCTTTCCAGATTATCAGATAAAGGAAATAAGACATGCTCTTTGAAGAGAGGTCAGCTTCTAAAAGGAAAACAGGGAGAGATGGATATGTGTATGCCTAGGTCCATAGCATCATAAATCATTTAGATAACCCCACCTCAGGCCTGAGAAAAAAGAGTGTAGGTGTAGAAAGCTAGTGATACCTTCTCTGCATGAAAGAAAGTATAAGGATTAGAGACAAAGACTTTTTCCCCCCTCTAAAGTTTTGAGTCAGAAAAACAGAAATTGTTCTAGGTGTTCCAAGTAGACTGACTTTTTCTTTAAATTGAGGCATATTTATATGCAGTAGACATGCAGAATAGGAATATTGAAAATAGGCCAAACTCAAAATAGCAAACTTCTCTGCCATGTAAAAAGGGATAATGACGATGGTGAGTTACAACAGATCAATTCAGCACATGCCCCATAATATATACAAGAAAGTGATGCAGGTAGTGATTGATTTATAGGTCAAAAGAAAGTTCTGTGGTGAGGTGGAACACTAGACTGGTACAGGGGAGCTGGGAGAATGATGATTCCCTCTCATGGTGCCATGGCACTTATAGCGTGAGAGTGAGTATTTTCTCATTTGAATAAACTGCAAGTGAAAACGTGGCTTTCAGAGACAGCCTTATTTCCATTTAGTAAAAAATGGGGAATGGCTAAAAAAGTGGGAGTTTTAATTTTCTACAAAATAGAGTTTACGGGGTGCCTAGTGAAAAGACTGGCTAGCAGAGAGGGCAGTGGAGAGAGTGTATGTCAGTGAAACAGTGGCCGAGGATGGAATGGAGATGATGACATGGTTAACTTCTACCACAAGACAGGATGATCAAGCCTGGTTCAGCTTGACCTACCCAACTAGTGGGTGCTTGCAGGGCATCAGCATGGCTCCACTGAAGGGGTAATCTAAATCACTTTGTCAGGGATATCTTGGTTGTAAGATATAGAAACACTCTGAAACTACTTTAAAGAAAGGCATTGGAGAAAAAAGGAAAGCTAGATTCCAGGAACTAGAAAACCTGAAGCCTAGGCTTCTCTGTATATCTCTCTGCAGCAAGTATTTCCACCCCCACTTCTGTCAGCACATTTGCTCTGTTCTTTTCTCCGTGGAGATAAGGTTTATCTGCCTTGGCATATATGAGGTAGGGAGTGGATTCCGTGGTTATAGTTCCTACTTGATCTTTCAGATCCCATGCCTACCATCTTTTAACTAGGTTCTCCATGTCCCAGCTCCCAATTCCTAGGAGAGATAATATAACTGACTCACTTTGGGTCCATAATCTATTCAAGATTTAGTCAGCTTTGTCCTGGGACAGAGGGTCACTTGACCTCAACATGGAAGGGTGATCTATACTTCAGCCGGTTCCATGGGTCATAGACAGTTCTCAGAGAAAAAAGCATGAGCTAGACATGGGTCCAAGAAGTCTCTATAATGCAGACAAAGTTGAAAAGAAAAGCGTAGATCCTAGGATAGGGAGGACACAGGAAAAAGCAAGATAAGAGGTAAGCTCACAGAACCTATCTGTTTAGTTATCTCTAAATGCTGTAATGAATTTATCAATCTTCTCTGTTTAAAATTGTTATAAGAACTCAATAAGAGAGGTAATATGAAAAGTGGAACAGAAATATAAAATTATCTCTTGAGATTAGATTAGGCAATTCTCAATTTAGAAATTTGAAATCATCTAGTTGTGTTCTAATCTGAGTTGTTCTTGAGTTTCCATTTTTTCTTGGCTTAATTATTGGAAATCTTTTGGAGTCACATATTTTATGTCCCAATCGGTATCTTTTGTCTTTATCTCCTTGGTAAATACATCTTGACTGTTATACTGTATCTTAGTGTGTGTGTTTCCAGGCTCAAATCAGATTCTTATTTAGAGCCATTAACCAGACCTCTTCTGTACGCTGGGAATGGCAGGGTCCCTTCTTTCACTGCTACCAGGTAGAAGTGATTGTTAATTCCCCATTAGCCTCATGGTGGACCTTATGCTTTGAGAGTCTTCTTCACATAATCAATAGTTCTAACCATGTAGTGGTTCACAGGGTGAAGACACTAATGATCACCATGCTCCCTTACCAACCCTATGCCTAACAGAACCCACATGGTGATCAGGGTCCTGCCCTATTCCTGAACATGACCGTTCCTGTCTTTTCACTGCATATGTTAGAACCCTGATAGAGGCTCAGGCAACCCTTTTCATGAAGAATGGGGAGGCTTCCTGAGATAGTACAGAATCAGAAGACCAAGAATTGGTCTTTCTTCCTTTCCTAACTAACTCATTCTTGTACCACACAAGGGCTAGGGGACCTCTGCCTCATAGGTTAGGACTTTGGAAAAGATCCACATGCATATACCCTTTCTCCTGACACTTCCCTAATTCCTCCACCCCCTATTGTTTTCTTTATGCATCACTCTTAGGTGTTTTCTCCCCAAATGTAAGGTGGCCTTTTAGAAGACCCTTGAGAAAGGAATCTCTGTGTCTACTCGTGTTTTGAAAACACTGATATTCCAGATTTGAAGTAGGTAAAAAGTAGATTCTTTCCTCTGCCTTGGGGTTTGTTGACTTTAACTAGGGACAGACTGGCTCTTTGAATAGAGTGATGGTGACAGGGATGCTTTGATTCTAGTTCCATAGCTTCACTGCTGAGGACTGGGATCCGTTTCTTCCTAAGTTTCCCAAATTCAAACACTTCTTGGATGGTAAGTTGAAGACAATCAGTTTAGTCCCTGAAAAAGGATAACATATGTTTCCTATCGACATCACTTTAAATCTATATCTCCAGAAACAAGAACCCTGATGGTATTGTGTAAGGAGCACTGTGTACGACTCCTTTTATGGCCTATTTTTATTACAAAGAAGAATCACATTGGTGGGAAGTAGCCTCTGAGTGCTAGATGATGAAAATGCTACTTCCAAGTAGATTCTTTTTGATCCCTAAAGTTTTTCTCGGGTAGAAGAAAGTTTGTTCTGACACATTAAGATTTATTCTTCTGGAATATGCTGTATCTCCTGTGCATGTTTGATTGTCATCAAATACCCCTAAGTGCATGCAACAGGTGAGTCTTCCTCTGAGGGGTCCTACCGTGTGGCTTTGTTGCACAAAAGATAAAGCGACCTCTGTAGTATCATTACTAGCCCTCATGAATGAAGCTGTGGCTAGGTCCTGAAGAAAGCCCAATCCTTCACCATTACTGTAGATAATACAGTTTCCCTCACATCCTATTCTTCTTGCAGTTAAATAGTATAAATGTGCCGTATCCCAGTAGTGTCTGGAATACTCTTCTTCAGTCAGCTGGATGATCTAATGGATAGATGGAAGAGATAAGGGAAGAAAAAAGAGGGAAGAGGAAAGAAGATTAAAGACCTCAAGGATTCTTGCTAATTTTCAATAGAAATTACATTCAAATTGAAAGAAACCCAGTGCAGTTTAAAGAAATGAATCAAATGAAAGTTCACCTCAGAATACAATGATGATCTGCCCCTCATAGAGAAAACAAAGTGTGTTTATTATGACCTGAACAGTTTATGGGAAGGAACAAGTATTTGTAGAGTCAAACTGCCCACAGCCACATTACATAATACCGGGCTTGAAAAATAAAGTGGGTAACTCAGTTCTGGTCCTAAAGGAAGGTAATTCTTGAGATTAGATTTATGAAGGGAATATACAGAAAACAGCACAAGTGCGTCATGTTAGGCTGTATGTAAGCAGGAGCCAAAATGCAGACTGTAAACCCTGGGATAACAGGAGACAGTAAGCAAGGTAGGTGGCTCATTGTTCGTTTTTCCTTCAGATGCAGGATGTCTCATGGGTAAACTACCCTCTTGGTTCAGCAGTGAGTTCACCAATTCCTTCTGTGGGCCACCAGTTTTGTTTTGATGTGTCACTAGCTGCTGCTGTTAGACGGTAGCCCAGACCCATGGGTAATTCCTTCTCTGTAAAGTCCACTCTGGACAAGAATGCTGGATTTCTGATCCTTTTCTTTTTTACTCACTTGCTTCCTGTGTACCGTCAGCCATTTCAACTTCTTGTTCTTTGTTCTTGAGCTGTTCACTCCAGGGCTTATGATCAGCAAGATCATACTGAAAGACAGAATAAAAAAGAGAAAGAGGGAAAGCTCAAGTTCAAAGCGTTTGCTTATAAGCTCCTCCATGGAGTTTCAGGGTGTTTAGAATATCCTGCACAGTGTGTACTGGTAATTGATAATGGTGCAGCTATACAGTCGCTGTAAGTGGATGTCAATAGAATAAGGAGATACTATCTGCTCCCTATTCAGTTTCTAATTCTCTGTCAATCCTGCTCTCTTGGTTGCTCCAAAGCTGCTGTCTCCTCTAGGTGCTGTTTAAGCCTGTCTCTCCTCTCCTCTCACATACCTTATGAAAAATGGTTGTGCCATCTGCAGCTGTCACGAGGCTGTGGAGTAGCGAGTACGGCTCAATGAATATACAAATGTGCAGCTGGACCACAGCCCCTTCCAGAAGGCAGCTGCAATATAAATCACAGTGAGCTCACACTTCTCAAGTAGCAGGCTGCCATTGGGGGCTGCCATGCATAAGGGACTGGAGAAAAATAGAAGAATGTGAGAAAGGTCTCAGTGAAAATAGGCCCTGCAATATGGGGAAAAGTTGGCTGGAAAGATAAAGCCAAGAGTAGCGTGTTCTGAAAAACCTAATTGCTTGGGCTCTTGCAGATCGTGGAACAAAGCTAAGCACAACATGGGGTTTATTGAGTTTCAGTACATTTGCTTCCCCTTGAGCTGATGGGAGTCTCTCCCTCTCCTTCCAACCCCTGCCTCTCTCAGCACCTCCCATTTGTCAGGCACTGGGCAAGTTCTAGAGCCACAGTTGTAGCTTTTAAATCAAACAAAATCTCTCCCCTAAATTTTAAGGGTGGAGGGACATGGGGGTTGGCAGTGATGATAAGGAAACAGACTTTATAATAATGAAAAATAAAATAAACTACAGTGCAGTGTGTTCTGTTGTAATGGAAATAGATACCAGAATCTGTGAGTTGTCAAGAGGCCAAATGGGTAAGTCTGATTTGGGGTGGTTTTTCAGAGGTGACATTTGAATGAAAATCTCCCAGCGTGAATGGACGTTCCTTAGGAAGATCAGGATGCAGCAGGGTAACAGTGGATGCAAGGCTGGAGGCAGGAAAAGTGCGCATTGATGCTCTTTTGTCACCAAAATTTTAATCAGCCCAAATATTGTTTTCCTTCAAACCTCTCTTATCAAAGTCACTGTAAATCTGCTGGTAGACTTGTCTTTCACACATCTGGCTTCACCCCAGATACATGCACCCCTGGGTCCCCATGAAAATAAATAAAATAAATATAAATGTAACTACTTCTCTCCAGCTCCCCCTGCTCCATGCACACATGCATAAGCACACACAGACATACACACTAAGGAATGTCAGCAATCCCCAGAGATGGAAAAAGCAAAACTGAGCAAAACAGGGTCTCCTTAGAGTCTTCAGAGAGGATCACAGCCCTGTTGACACTGAAACCTTGATTTTAAACCCAGTGAGACCCATTTCAAACTTCAGACCTCTTGAACTATAAGATAATAACCTTCTGTTGTTTTAAACCACGAAGTTTGTGGTACTGTGTTGCAGCAGCAATAGGAAATTAATATAGACTTTAGTATTTGGAAGTGATGTGCTACAGTAACAAAAATGGAGACCTGGCTTTTAAAGCAAACAATGGACAGAGGCTGGGATAATAAAGTATTTAATAATAAAAATGTGTATGGTCGTGATTCTGCTAATGAGGACTCAGAAAGAAGTGAGGGGTCTGGTAGAAAAGGCATCTAGTCTTAGAGAATGCGTAAATCATTATGAAAAGACTGTTGGTAGAAATAAGGGTGTTAAAGTCACTGCCAGGGGAACGAGGACTTGAAAGCAAAATGTATAAGCAGTGAACTTGGATTTTTAACTAAGGGGATACCCAAGCAAAGCGCTGAAGGCAAGGTCTGATTCTGTTGCTCTTTATAGCAAAATATGAAGAAGGCAAAGAGATAGATTGAGAGAATCATTGTTAAACAAGAATGAGCCAGGACTTAATGATTGGAGAGATTTTCAGCCTATCTGGATTACAGAAGACAGTAAAAATTGGTGATTCACAATCAGGAAAGTATGCTCTGGAGAGAAAGCCAAGGATGTGGCTCAATACTCTTTTGCTTGTGCCTCTGAAGGTTAGAGTATCCAATCATACAGAAGGCTCTTTGAAGAGATTAGGTATGTGAATTTCCTCAGCCATCTCAGGAGAAGCCAGGAATATAAATGAAATTATCTAGGAAAGATTTGTGAACCTCTTGTTTAATAGAGTGAGTTCTCATGACATACACTGGAGACACGAAATATTTGAGAATCTTGTACCATTAGAAGCATGTGCCTTTCATGAAAACGGAAGTAGGACTGAGAGGGCAGAGCCATTAGGCCAAAGGGCAGAGCTGAGAATCACCATGGGTTATCCCCAGGCTTTGAAGCCAAATGGAGGTTTCCTGGCTGGATTTTGAAATTGGTTGGGAATAACAATTCCTTTTTTTTTTTTTCCCCAGTCATTTCCATCCTTTTTTGTAAGTGTCTGTAACTGTTATCCTTTACCTTTCCCAACATTGTCTTTTGGGAAAAGGTAACTTGTTACTTGTGTTTCATAAGTTGATAAATGGATGGATTAGACCTAGAATTTCCCCCATAATCTGGTTTTGATGAATTAGGTTTCATTGGCTTTGTTGTTTTCAATTTCATTGGTATCTGCTCTAGGTTTTGCTTTTTTATTCTTCTGCTAGCTTTAGGGTTGAGTTGCTCTTCTTTCTCTATTTTCCTAAGGTGGAAGCTCAGGTTATTGATTTTAGATCTTGTTTCTTTTCTCAAATACACAGTTAATGCTACAATTTTTTTCCTGGAATTGCTACTTACTCCACATCTCACACATTTTGGTAAGTTGTGTTTTCATTTACTTAAAAATATTTTTTGTTTTAATCTTGAGGTTTCTTCTTTGAGCCATGTGTTATCAATAGGAATGTGTGGTTAAGTTTCCAAATATTTGGAGATTTTCCAGCCATCTTTCTGTTGTGGAATTCTAGTTCAATTTCATTATAAGCTGAGACTATACTTTGTATGAGTTCTCTTGTTTTAAATTATCTAAGTTATGCTTTATGGCCCAGAATGGGGCCTATCTTGGTCTTTCCATGTGAATGTGTATAAAATATATATTCTGATGTTGTTGATAGTATATTCTACAAATGCCAATTATCAAGTTGATTTATAATGTTTAAGTCAATTATATCTTTGCTGACCACCTGCTTGCTTGATTTCTCAACTGCTGAAAGAGGCATGTTTAAGTTTCCAACTATAATAATGGATTTGCCTACTTATTTTTTCAGTGATATCAGCTTTTGACACTGTGTTGTTAAGTGCATATACATTCAGGATTGCCCTATTTTCTTTGAGAATTGACTCCTTTTTTCATTATGGGATGCTCTTCATCATCCCTGATAATTTTTCCTGTTCTAAGGACTTATTTAGCTGATATTAAAATAGCTATTCCAGTTTTCTTTTGATTATTGTTAGCATGGTACATTTTTTTCCACTAAAAAAATCTATTTGACTATATTAAAATGTATTTCTTGTAGACAATATATAGTTGTTTGATTGGGTCTCCCTTTTTCTCTCTTTTAAATCCCTTCAGACAGTCTCTGTCTTTTCATTAATATATTTAGCTCATTCACCTTTAAATCATTATTTCTTTTTACTTTTTAAAAGGTTTTTTATTTTTATTTATTTTGAGAGAGAGACAGAGACAGAGAGTAAGCAGGGGAGGGACAGAGAGAGAGGGAGACAGAATCCCAAGCAGGCTCTGTGCTGGTAACACATTCCTCAATGTGGGGCTTGAACTCACAAACCATGAGATCATGACCTGAGCCAAAATCAAGAGTCAGATGCTTAAACAACTAAAACACCCAGTCACCTCCCCCCTCCCCACCCCATGGAAATCATTATTAATGTAGTTGAATTAATATCTATCATATTTTTAACTATTCTCTATAAGTTATATTTGTTCTTTTTCCCCCTTTGTCTGTTTTCCCAGGTTTAATTGAGCATTTAAAATAATTATCTCTTGGCATATCAATTATCCTTATGTAGAAAAAAATAATGGTTGTCCTAGACTTTGAAGTATACATTTGTAACTAATCTAAGTCCATTTTCAAATAGCACTATACTATTTCACACGTCATATATCTTCCTTAGGACAGAGTATTCTCAATCCCTCCACCCGCTATGACACTGTTGTCATTCTATATATGCTATAATCACCCAATATGTTAATATTATTATTTTGAACAATTAGTTACCTTTTAGGTCAATTAAGAACAAAAAAAGGTAAGACCTTATTTTAACTCTATTCCCTTTCTGATGCTCTTCATTGCTTTATGTATATTTGTGTTTTAATACATCTCATTTTTCTATTCCCTGAAGACCTTTAAAATTTCTTTCATGGAAAATGTGCCCAAGATGTAATTCCTCAATTTTTGTTTGTTTAAGGAAGTTTCTATTTCTCCTTCACTTTTGAAGGGTAGTTTTACTGGCTGTTGGATTTTAGGTTGGTGTCTTTTTCTTTTAACACTTTAAATATTTCAGTTCACTCCCTTCTTCGCTTGCCTGGTTTCTGATGAGAAATCCACTGTAGTTCTTAGGGAATGCAATAGTTCTCTGATTTCTTTTTTTTTTCTTTTTTTTTTTTTTTTAGTTCTCTGATTTCTTTTGGGATTTCCTCTTTGTCTTTTATTTATAGAAGTTTGAATATGACATGCTTTGGTGTAGTTCTTTGTTATTCTTATCATTATTTATCTTGCCTGGTTATCTTCTCAGATTACTGGATCTGTCATGTGGGGGTCTTAATTTTGCAAAGTTCTTTATTTCTTTAAACATTTCTTCTGATCTTTTCTCTCTTATTTCATCTTCTGATAGTCTCATGTCTCATATACTACATCTTCTGAAATTGTCCCACATTTCCTGGATAGTTTATTATAGGTTTGTTTTTGTTCTTTTTTTTCTCTTTGCATTGTAGTTTTATTGACCTATTTTCAAACTCTCTGATTCTTTAGCTGTGTGTAGTCTACTGATAGGCCCATTAAAGGCATTCTTGATGTTACATTCTTTTTAATTTCTCACATTTCCTTTGGATTTTTCTTAGTGTTTCCATCTCTTTGTTTTATTACCCATCTATCCTTGCATACTGTTTACTTTTGCGTTTGAACCCTTCACACATATTAATCATAGTTATTTTAAATTCACTATCTGATATCTCTCACATTTGTGTCATATCTGAGTCTGGTTCTGAAGCTTGCATTGTTTCTTTTATTCCCCTACCCTGCCCCCCCCTCCACATGCTTTGTAATTTTTTTGGCTGCAAAATGGCCACGTGTCAAGTAACCCAATACAGAGGTGCCTAGGCCACTAGTGAGAACATTTATATTAATCTGGCTATGAGTTTGTCTGTGTTCAATGTTGTAGCTATAGGTGCCTTGAGACTTCAGATTCCTCTAGTGTCTTTGTTACTATTTATCCTCTTGATTTGAAATGCTCTAAGTACTCCTCTTAAGAGAGAGCCTACATCTTGCAGTTCTTTCAGCTATAAACCACTATACTTCAGATCCCCATCATGTGGTAGTCTGATGTTGGGAAGAAGAAGCATTCTATGTTCCATTCCTGCCTCTAAATCTCAGTCTTTTACTAGGCTTGTGGCTCTGGACTGTGACTCTTACAAGTATTTTTTTCTAGTTGTTGTTTTTTTATTTCATTCCTAAAGTGAGACAGGAAGGCCAGAAGGGACTAGAGTGGGAAGAACGTTCTTCTCTGGCTGGAATGAGGCTTTGGTAAATGTTTTTCCCTGGAGTGTAGGTCTTTATTATAAAGAAAGCTCTGGGTGCATTCATTTCCAAGTGATTTTCACCCCTCCCCACCCCTGAGAGAGCCACAAGCATATTTTTCTTGGCTCTTCACAGTGAGGACCCAGAGGGATGCTTGGAACTAAAACCCATAAACATATGATGTACCCTGTAGACTCTGATCTCTAGGATTTTCTTATTCTCACGCTAATCTACACTCAACAATCAACAGTTCATCAAAATTACCATTTAAGTGTCCCTATCAGTTCCTCCTGCAGTTTCTGTTTCAGGTAAGCAGATCTTGGATGGGTCTCTGAATGGGCCTGTATGTGAAGGTTTGGAGGGTGGAAGCCCTACTGATTCAGTTCCTTGGTGGTTTTAAGAAAAGTCATTAGTTTTCAATTGGTCAAGCTTTTTCTTGTCATAAGGACAAGTGTGACAACTTCTCAACTTTTTACCTGTTAGAGCTGAAAGGGGAAATTGTCATTGTTGGTTTTTGTTGTTGTTTTTACCATTATTATCCTGACTCTTCTTAGTTTAAGGAGATGAGATAGAAGCTGCCACTTTATATTTATCAGTAGTCAAATTCATTTTTGCATTTAGTGTGCCAAAAAGAAGAGATCAGGTTTTGATCATTTGTTTCCCCTATAAAATCTCTTTGAACCTGATTTATAATCAGAATGACTATACGCACACTGAAAAAAAAGTTTTAGCTCTGTTTTGCCTTTCTGGAAGTCAGCTACCTTGCAATCCCATCTCTTTGGAGTGCAGCTGAAAACCTGAAAATAAGCAAAAAAAAAAAAAAAAGGTCTCCTGAATAGTTAATGTCACAAATGCAGGTGCTGAATTTCTTAAGATATAATTTTGGTAGAAGCAAAACTATATGCAATCCATATATAGGTTATGAAGTATAATGATATAATCATCAACTATGAATTTACCACCTGTCATAAAAACTAGAACATCACCAATACTTCCAAAGCTCTCTCTCATCTGCGGGACTGCTAACCTACTGGAGAGAACTACTCTCTCAAGTTTTAGGTATATAATCCATCTGTTCTTTGAAAAACATTTTCTTACATATATATTCTTTTTTTTTTTTTTTTTTTTTTTCTAGGAGAGAGAGAGAGAGAGACAGCGTGAGCAGGGGAGGGTCAGAGAGAGAGGGAGATACAGACTCTGAACTAGGCTCCAGGCTCTGAGCTGGCAGTCAGCACAGAGCCCGACGCGGGGCTCGAACCCACAAACCGCGAGATCATGACCTAAGCGAAAGTCGGACGCTTAACCGACTAAGCCACCCAGGCACCCCTCTTACATATATATTCTAAAACAATATAATCTGGAGTACTGTTTGGTTTTTAGTTTTACTAAAATAACATGTCATGCTATATGTTGTCTTCTGGATTTGCATTTTTCATTTAATTGATTCTTTGTACTCTCTGTGCCCAGTGTCCTCTCTGCAAAATGGAGGTAATAATAGTATCTATCTCACTGTGTTTTTGTAAGAAACGAGTTAATATTTGTAAATTACTTAGAATAACAATAGGCATATAGATCATGCTTTGTATATTTTTTAATGAAAATATACATATGTTCATTTACACTGTTGATCTATTTGGAGTTCATCCAGTTTTACTGTTATGTAATATTATATTTCATATATACCATAATTTATTACTCCAGTCTCATATTGATTGGCATTTGGATGATATGAAGCTTTCTGCTATTACTAATAATACCGATTTGAACAATTTTATTCATGTGTTGTCATACATCTCTGAGAGAGTTTCCCTAGGGATATATCAACAGTAGAATTGCCATATCATAGGGTGTGAGCATACTCGGCTTGGCAAAATAACATCAGAATGATTGTACACATTTACACCTTTATTTTTTTTTCTTTTATCTTTATTTCTAGGAGAGAGAGAGAGAGAGACAGCGTGAGCAGGGGAGGGTCAGAGAGAGAGGGAGATACAGACTCTGAACTAGGCTCCAGGCTCTGAGCTGGCAGTCAGCACAGAGCCCGACGCAGGGCTCTAACCCACGAACCGCGAGATCATGACCTAAGCGAAAGTCGGACGCTTAACCGACAAAGCCACCCAGGCGCCCCAACATTTACACCTTTATTAGTAGAACATAAGAGGCCTTGGTGTTCCACGTCCTTGTTATCATTTGGTATTATCAAATTTAGTAGGTTGTGCATTCTAGATGGAGTAGAATATGGTTTATTTCATGCATTTACAGAATTTCAAATGATATTGAGCATTTTAAAAATTCATTATCAAGTTCCTTCTACTGTAAAATAACTATTTGCCCACTTTTCTGTTTGGAGATATATATATGATTTTTTGTACTTTATATATATCCTCATGGTTTTCTTTTGTCAGTTAAATATATCGCAGTAATCTCGCAGTCTATACTTTGTCTTTTTACTTACTTGTGATTTATTTGGAATAGAAGGCCTTAATTGTAAAGTTGTCAAATTAATATTTTTTATATGCTTACTATTCTTTAGAGCTTCGTTAGGACACTCTTTTTAAAGCCCAAGTTACAATTTTATCCTCCTGTATTCTAAAATGTTTAAAAATTGAGGTTTCACAATGAAGTCTTTGTAATTCATGTTAATGTATGGTATGAGGTATAGATCAAACAGTATTTTTCTGTAGATGAATATGGATGTATCCTAATATCTCTAATCTCTATATCTTAAGTCATTCATTTTTCTCCGTTGATTTGCAGCGATACCCAAGTCATATATAAAGTGTTCATATTTGCAAAGGTCTGTTTTTGAGTCCTGCGTTCAGTTCCTTTGTTTAAATTATCAATTCTTTTTTTTAAAAAAATATTTTTAAGTAATCTTTACAACCAACATGAGGCTTGAATTTACAACCCTGAGATCAAGAGTCTCATGCTCTACTGACTGACCCAGCCGTGTGCTCCTAAATTTTCAATTTTGACACCAATACCACAGTAACTTAATTACATGGATTTTAAACAAATCTTGATATTTGGTTTTTTTCTCTTCTACAGGAGTGCCCTGACGATTCTTCACTACCCCATATCTGTTCTTCCATATAGATTTTAGAATAGGCTTTCTAAAAACCTCAATATTTTATTGGAATTATATTGAATATAAAGATTAATTTGGCTAAATTTGATATAATATTGAGATTACTATCCATGGAATTGGCATATATATCTATTTATTAGGACTCCTTTAGTATCTTTAAATAAAATAAAAAATGTTTGCTATAAATACTGATATTTTACAAATCCTTAATAAGTACCTTCTTTTTCCTTTTTTCTTTTTTTTTGATTTTTTGATTTTGTTTTTTGCTATTGTAAAGAATTTCTCTAAATGGTTTTTAAATGTTTTTTTTTTTTTTTATTTATTTCTAGGAGAGAGAGAGAGAGACAGCGTGAGCAGGGGAGGGTCAGAGAGAGAGGGAGTCATAGACTGAAACAGGCTCCAGGCTCTGAGCTGGCAGTCAGCACAGAGCCCGACGCGGGGCTCGAACCCACGAACCGCGAGATCATGACCTAAGCGAAAGTCGGACGCTCAACCGACTAAGCCACCCAGGCGCCCCTCTAAATGGTTTTTAAAACACAATTGCTGCTAGTATATAAAAATCATATTATTTTGTGTATTTACACATTTAGCAAATTTGTTGAACTTTTAAAAAGAATTCTAACAATTTGTCTATAAACTATCATGGGTTTCTCTTTATAAATAGTTATATCATCTGTGAAAAGTGATTATTTTGCTTCTTTTCCAATTCTTCATTTTATTGCCCTGGCTAGAACATCAGTAAAATCTTGAATCGTCAGGTATAGTTCTATCCTTTTCCTGGTTTAAAATGGACCTTTTCTAAATATTTCGTATATAAGAAAGATATATCTGTAGACTTGGGGTAGGTAACCTCTTTCAGATTAAGAAGGTCCCCTTCTAGTTCTAGTTTGTTGTTATCATTACATATTGAATATTATCAAATGCTTATTTCTGCATCTGTTAAACTAATAATGTAGTTGTACTGCTTTAGTATGTTAATACGTGAATTTGGTTTTAGATTTTCTGAAGTTAAACTACCCTGCACTCCTGGAATGAAGCCAAACTATTTATGACATCATATTTTTTTATATACTCCTGTATTAATTTTTCCAATATTTGTAGAAATATTTTAACTACTGATTTAAGTTCTTTGATGGTTATAGGCCTTCTAAGGTAGGTTTTCACAAGTTCTATTTCTCTATGATTTTGCCATCACATACTTGTTTCACAGTTTTTGTCATTAAGCTAGTCATACCACTTTTTATTGCTTTTAATTGTCTGGTTTTTGTTTTTGTTTTTTTTTGATAGTTATTCTCCATCATCCATCTTAGTATTTTTTTTTTAATTAATATCACCAGGAATTTGTCTCCTCATTGGTCTCTTCAAAGAGCCATTATTTGATTTTCTTAATTCTTACCAATTCTTGTTTTCTGTGTCATGACTGCTTGTTTTTATCTTTATTATCCCCCTCCTTTTACTTCCTAAATATTTATTTTGAAGTGTTCTTCCTATTCTCACCACTAGTTCTTATATCTCAGACCTTCATACTGATGCTATTTTCCCTATTCTTAAGTCTCTTTAATGAAAGCCTACTTGTGGTAAACTTGCTTAAGTTTTGTCTTTTTTTTCTCAGAACTTAAAATATTATTACATGTCTTCTAGCTTTCATTATAGCTCTTGAGAAGTCTGTTTCAAGTCTTTCACTCTTATGTAAGTGATCTGTCTTTTCTCCCTGGCATCTTCTAGGATATCCTTTTGTCTTTGGTGTTTATGTTTTACTACAATATAGTTACCTGAGGGTTTCTTTGCATTTTTCTGGCCTGTGTGTGTTTTTAACTCTGGATTCCCATAAATTCTGGGAAACCATCATTAATTATTGTTTCAAATATTTCCCCTCTTGTTTTCACTGATCTTCTGAGGAAAACTTGGGCCTTTTCATTCTATCCTTCTTGCTGCTTGTTTTCTCTTTCACAGGTTTCCTTTCTCTTGTCTTTCTGTTGCTTTCTGCATAAGTTTTTCTTCACCTGTAATCTGCCTATTCAGGGTGCTTTTAATTTCACTGATTATAGTTTTCACCTCTAAAAATTCTATTTATTTTATTTTATAAATTTTCCTGGTAATTTATTCCTTCCTTCCTTCCTTCTTCCTTCCTTTTTCCTTCCTCCCTCCCTCCCTCCCCCAGACTGACCGACCCTCCCTCCCTCCCTCCCTTCCTTCCTTCCTTCCTTCTCTCTTTCTCTTTCTTTCTTAAATCCAAGTTAGTTAACATATAGTGTAATAATGATTTCAGGAATAGAATTTAGTGATTCGTCACTTAGACATAACACCCAGGGGTCATCCCAACAAGTGCCCTTCTTAATGCCCATCACCCATTTAGTCCATTCCCTCACCCAACACCCCACCAGCAACCCTCAGTTTATTCTCTGTATTTAAGATCCCTTATGGTTTACCTTCTGCTCTGTTTTTATCTTATTTTTGTTTCCCTTCCCTTATATTCATTGCTTTTATTTCTTTAATTCCACATATGAGAGAAATCATAGGATATTTGTCTTTCTTTGACTAATTTATTTCACGTAGTGTAATATACACTCTAGTTCCATCCATGTTATTGAAAATGCCAAGATTTCATTCTTTTTGATCTCTGAGTAATATTCCATTGTATATATATATACCACATCTTCTTCATCCATTCATCAGTGGATGGACATTTGGGCTCTTCTCATACTTTGACTATTGCCAATAGTGCCGCTGTAAACATTGGGATGCATGTGCCCCTCTGAATCAGAATTTTTGTATCCTTTGGACAAATACCTAGTAGTGCAAAAGTGTTTAATTCTCTGAGGAACCTTTGAACTATTTTCCAGAGTGGCTGCACTAGTTTGCATTCCCACCAGCCATGCAAAAGCATTCCCCTTTCTCTGTATCCTCACCAACATCTGTTGTTTCCTGAGTTAATTTTAGCCACTCTGATAGGTGTGAGGTGATATCTCATTGTGGTTTTGATTTGTATTTCTCTGATGATGAGTGATGTTGAGCATCTTTTCGTGTGTCTGTAAGCCATCTGGATGTCTTCTTTGAAAAAGTTATCTATTCATGTCTTTTGCTCATTTCTTCACTGGATTATTTGGGTTTTGGGTGTTGAGTTTGATAAGTTCATTATAGGTTTTGGATACTAACCCTTTATCCAATATGTCATTTGCAAATATCTTCTCCCATTGTGTCCGTTGCCTTTTAGTTTTGCTGATTGTTTCCTTCACTGTGCAGAAGTTCTTTTTTTATCTTGATGAGGTCGCAGTAGTTCATTTTTGTCTTTATATTTGCCTCCAGAGACATGTCAAGTAAGAAGTTGTTGCAGCTAAGGTCAAAATGGTTGCTGCCTGTTTTCTCCTCTAGGATTTTGATGACTTCTTACATTTAGGTCTTTTATCCATTTTGAGTTTATTTTTTGTGTATGGTGTAAGAAAGTGGTCCCAGTTCATTCTTCTCCATGTTGCTGTCCAGTTTTTCCAACTCCATTTGCTGAAGAGACTGTCTTTTTTCCCCTACTGGGTATTCTTTCCTGCTTTGTCAAAGATTAATTGGCCATATGTTTGTGGGTCCATTTATGGGTTCTCTGTTCTGTTTGTTGACCTATGTGTCTGTTTTTGTGCCAGTACCATACTGTCTCTATGATTACAGCTTTGTGATACATCTTTAAGTCCATAATTACAATGTCCCCAGCTTTGGTTTTCTTTTTATTATTATTATTTTTAATGTTTATATATTTTTGAGAGAGAGAGAGAGAGAGATGCAGAGCACGAGTGGGGGAAAGGCAGAGAGAGAGGAGACAGAATCTGAAGCAGGTTCCAGGCTCTGAGCTGTCAGCACAGAGCCTGACTCAGGCCTTGAACCCACGAACCTCAGATCATGACCTGAGCCGGAGTTGGTCACTTAACCAACCATGCCACCCAGCTGCCCCTGATTTTCCTTTTTAACATTACTTTGACTATTCAGGATCTTTTCTGATTCCATACAAATTTTATAATTGTTTGTTATAGCTCTGTGAAGAATAGTGGTGTTATTTTGATAGGGATTGCATTGAAAATGAAGATTGCTTTGGGTAATAATGGCATTTTAACAATATTTGTTCTTCCAGTCCATGGGCATGGAATGTTTTTCCATTTCTTTGTGTCTTCTTCAATTTCTTTCATAAGCTTTCTATAGTTTTCAGAGTCCAAGTCTTTTACCTCTTTAGTTAAGTTTATTCCTAGGTATTTTATGGTTTTCGGTGCAACTGTAAATTGGACCAATTCCTTGATTTCTCTTTTTGCTGCTTCATTATTGGTGTATAGAAATGCAACCAATTTCTGTACACTGATTTTGTATCCTCTTTGCTGAATTCATGTATCAGTTCTAGCAGTTTTTTGGTGAAGTCTTTTGATACACATAGAGTATCATGTCATATGTGAAGATGAAACTTTGATTTCCTCTTTGCCAATTTGGATGCCTTTTATTTACTTTTGTTTCTTTTTGTTGATTGCTGAGGCTAGGACTTCCAACACTATGTGTTGAATAACAGTGGTGAGAGTGGACATCCTCTGAGGAATAAGACCCAGTTCTGTTCTCTTTTTCTACTCCACATATGGCATATACAAGTGTGTGTGTGTGTGGGTGTGTGTGTGTGTGTGTGCGCGCGCGCGTGACTCTCTGCCCCACATAGGTGTGAATGTAAGTCACTTTGTAAAATGTCAAGTGTGATCTAGGCACTCGTTACTAACACTAAACTCTGCATTTCTGGGTAAATAAATAAATTGCTACTTTTCTAGTGTCATCTCTTTCTTCCTTAATTCTTCCTTGTCTTATTCCTGACTATAGGGGGAAAGCTCTTCATGTTTCCCCATTGAGGATAATATTAGCTGTGTATCTTTCATATATAGCCTTTATGATCTTGAGGTATAATCCTTCTATCCCTACTTTCTTGAGGGTTTTTATCAAGAAAGGATACTGTATTTTGTCAAATGCTTTTTCTGAATCTATTGAGAGGTTCATGTGGTTCTTATCCTTTTATTAATGTGAGGTATGACACTGATTGATTTGTGGATATTGAATCAGCTCTGCATCCTAGGAATAAATCCCACTTAATCAGGTGAGTAATTCTTTTAATGTATTGTTGGATCTTATTTGCTAGTATCTTGTTGATAATTTTTGATCTCTGATCATCAGGAAAATTGGTCTGTAGTTCTCCTTTTTAGTGGGGTCTTTGGTTTTGGAATCAAGATAATGCTTTGGAATCAAGATAATGCTGACCTCATAGAATGAATTTGGAAGTTTTCCTTCCATTTCTATTTTTTGGAACAGCTTCAAATGAATAGGTGTTAACTCTTCTTTAAATATTTGGTAGAATTCTTGGAAAGCCATCCAGCTCTGAACTCTTGTTTGTTGGTAAAGTTTTGATTACTGATTCAATTTATTTACTGATATGAGTCTGCCTAAATTTTCTATTTCTTCCTGTTTTGGTTTTGGTAGTTTATATGCTTCTAGGATTTGTCCATTTCTTCCAAGTTGCCCAATTTGTTGGCATATAATTAATTGCTCATAATATTCTCTTATTATTCTTTGTATTTTTGTGGTTTCAGTTGTGATTCCTGCTTTTTAATTTGTGATTTTATTTATTTGGGTCCTCTTTTTTTTCTTTTTGATCATTCTGGCTAGGGACTCATCAATTTTGTTAATTCTTTCAAAGAACCAGCTCCTGATTTCATTTATCTATTCTATTGTTTTTATTTTGTTATCAATGATTTCTGCTCTTATCCTTATCACTTCCCTTCTTCTGTGGTTTTTAGACTTTATTTTTTGTTCTTTTTCTAGCTCCTGTAGGATTGTATACTTGAGATTATATAGTTGAGACCATTCTTCCTTCTTTAGGAAAGCCTGGATTGCTGTATACTTCCCCCTTCTGACCCCTCCTTTGCAGCATCCCTGAGGTTTTAGACCATCCCGTTTTCAATTTTCATTGGCTTCCATTTACTTTTTAATTTCCTCTATAATTTCTTTTTTAACCCATTCGATCTTTAGTCAGGTGTTCTTTAATCTCCAAGTATTCATGGTCTTTCCAAATTTTTCTTGTGGCTGATTTCAAGTTTCATAGCATTGTGGTCTGAAAATATGCATAGTATGATATCAGTCTTTTTGTACTTGTTGAGGGCTTTCTCGCAATTTCTGATTGCATTTTGTTCCATGTTTATTTTTACTTTATATTTTTGAAAAATATCTGATTTGGTACTTATTTTATATTTCTAATATGCTGATTCTGGTACCTAAAGTCCTTGAGGTTCTAAAATCTTTGATTCCACCCCCTGCCCCCAAGCTTTTTGTTCCTAGTAGTTTATTTCCATGGGTGGTTGGTGACTTTATAAAAATAGAGAATCCACACTTGATTTCCTTTCATCTGTTTTAATCCTGAGGGTCTAATTTTGGTCTACTTTCAACTCAAAACCTTGGTTTCCAGACATGGTTTGGATTAACTTCTTTAGAAGCTGGGGGTCACTGCTGAGTGGGATGTCTTTAACCCCCTTATAGGCTGCATCTTAATGCTGGTATTACAGGTTGAATTCCATCCCTCCCCAACCCCCATACCTGGCAGCACACCCTAGCTGTAATCTCATAGTTCCAGGCTGTTACTGGCATTTGTCCCCATGGTACATCTGAATTTGCCATAGGGTATTGTTCTCTCATAGTGGAAAGGTGTGTTCAGAGTGTCTAGTCCACCATAACAGTAATACAGTCATTACACTGTATTCACTTCACTCAGAGCAGTGTCCTTAGATCTGCTAACTTTTGTACTCATTTTACACTCATTTCTTTATATTTTATGCTTAATTATATGATTTTCTGAACAGCAGTGCATTAATAGGAAGGGAATAAGAAGGGTTTCTAGAAGCAGGCTTACAGAGAGAAAAGTGTAATGCCTAAACTTAAATAGCAAGAGAAAACAAAAAATAGGAAAAACAACAAAAAATCAGAATAAGAACTCAAAAATGACAAAGATTTGGGGCTATTTGGTGAGAGCATAACTAACCCACAAGCATAAATACAGAAGCAGGATGGCATGGGTTGGGGCACACTTGGGCAGGGCCCATACCCTATCTTAACATGCCCCTTTGTCCAGCCCCTACCCTGAATTTTCCCGAAATACAAAAGGAGAAAAATTGTACTTGTTGGAAATATGATAGAACGTCAATGAAATAAACTGTGAAACATAGGTGATGATTCTTTCTTTATGGACTTGTTCAAAATCATAATATTTTTATGAAGGTAAAAAGCAAAATCCCAGATGTCCTCTTTTGGGGAGAACAACAGGTCATAGCATCCTGGCTTCTCTCCATGGACCCCACTGCTGCCTTGAAGTCTTCATGTGACTGTAGCACAGTGTGATCATTTTATGTCTGTTTCATGATCCTGCAGAAAGGTTAAGTCATGTTCTATACGATCTGTTAAGGGAAAGTGCATAATGCCTTTTAGAAAAATTTCTACCCAAGATAGCAAAAACAGGAAACTTACTAATTTTTTTCTGGAAAATTCAGAAAAGAATTTTTTTTTTTCTGGATGATACTCTTCTGGAGGAATCCTAAAGAATGATTTTATTATGCACTTTTTTCCAGCCACCTTTCTATCTGTTTTTGCAGGAAAACACACTACCTTAAATTTTAGTGGCTTTGAACAACTGTTTTTTATTTTATTTTATTTTTGTTTTTCCCAACTCACAACTTGGGAATTTCTGCTGGTCTCAACCAGCATCATTCCTGCACTTCAACTGGCAGGCAGTGCCTCGCTCATGGTGTCTGGTGGTTGGCTAGTGGTTGACCAAGGTAGTGATGGACTGTCTCTTGTCCCGCAGGTTAGCTGACCTGGTTCACATGGTAATGATTTCAGGGTTCCCCAAGGGTTATAGAAGCTCACGTTCAGAACTCCGGCAGCATTCCTTTTAGTCAAAGCAAGTCACAGGGCCAGCCAGACCTGAGTGTTAGACAAATAGACCTCTCTATATGGGAGGAGCCAAAAGTACTGTGGCCGGTTTTGCAACCTAGCAATGCCTCTTTGATGTAGCAGAGCACAGAGCCCTCTATCTAGCCGCAGGCTTTGCAGTCTATCACAGGTCCTTCATCAGGACTCTGTCACCCTGCCTCTGCCATTGCACTCCCCTCCCCCTTATAAACACTGGGTCATGTGGAGCCTTGAGGTTAACTCCGGTGGTAGTTCTAGGTGAGTTAAAGGGGGAGTTCAGACAGCAGGACTTGTTGGCTCTTCAGAATTTACTCTTGATCTGGAGAGGCTCTCTGATTGGAGACCACTTACTTCCTCTGCAGGTAGTGAATGTTAGGGGCTCTAGGGGAGAGCCAAGGTGTGTGCCGTGTATAAGTTCATTTGTCTGAACAGGCGCAGTGTGCTGCACCGCAGAGGTAAAGGCGGGGTGGAGGAGTGTGAGCACATAACCTCCCCACTTGCAGGCCTGCTTGCATTCTGCATCTTCAGATTGCTCTCCCTCCTTCCCTGTTCCACGTAGCACCACATGGTGGGAAATCGCAACTTGTCACTTCTTTGGGTGTGATAGCAAAATCTTGGTTCCTTGAATAGAACAGTTTAATGTTAATTTGTAGTCAAAGAAGAACTGTGGAAGTTGTGTGTGTGTGTGTATGAGCACGTGCATGTGCGCAAATGTTTGTGGGGGTGGGGGCTGAGGTTCCTGAGACTGGATTCAAACTAAATCATGCTACATCTGTGCTAGAAGAGACATCTACCTAAAACCTTCCCAGATCCTCTTCCCACACCGTAAACGCCATCCTTCTGTCATCCCCCTTTGCTCATCACTGGCCTTAAATTTCTTCCCTCTCTCCAGCTGAAATCCAGAGAGATCCTCTTAACATTTCCTGAGGCACATCCACCCCCAGAACGTAACTCTAATAATTTTCTCTAGTTACAGTTAGCAAACTCTGCCCTCAGTTTCTTTATTTCTCCCCTCTTCCTACTACCTGAACCTCAGCTTCTTTTTTCTTATTCTATGTACATTGTGATAGTTTTCTTTCTTCTGTAATGCCCTTCCAAATAAACAAACAACAAAGGGAGATGGAAGAAATAGCAAAATACTAAG
Organism: Hyaena hyaena; assembly: GCF_003009895.1. NCBI lineage: Eukaryota > Metazoa > Chordata > Mammalia > Carnivora > Hyaenidae > Hyaena > Hyaena hyaena. Next base: position 54,410 of record NW_024082782.1, on the reverse strand, counting down.
CAATTTTTTTGACAGGTTTTTGTTCCTTATCAGAGCATTAAGAATCTAGCTCTAGGCAATTCTGTTGTAGGTAATGTACAAAGCAAGTTACACAGATATGATCCTGGTGCTAGAAATTTAATTCTTCTAAGGCATGTTCTTCTTGTATCTCTCCTAAATTCAGAGTAGCTTATGGGCAGTCATTTTGTATTAGATTGAATTGTGTGAAATTGCTGGTGCTCAACAATTATTGACATACCAAAATGGCAGTTTCATATGGTTCAAGCTGTTTTGTCAGTCCACTAATATTTTTAAACTGTTATTTGATGAGGCATTCTTCTGCTCAGTCTACACCAAACCAGAAGAGAAATCACCCCTTTTCCCAGCTTGCCTCAACTGTTGCAGTTGTTTCCTATGTGGTCTTGGCTTCTACCTGAACCCCCACCCACGTTCTAATCAAGTCACTGCCCTCCTTAAGAGCATCAGTGATGCCTCGGGTTAAGGACTAAAATATTTAACCTGGCATACAGGTCTTTTCTTGTATGAGGCCCCAGTCTGCCTCTGCAGCCTCTGTCCCATATACCTTTGCCTTTGGCCACAGTTCTCCACAAGCTGAACAGTTAGAACAAGTCAAGGCTGTCCTGTATCTGTGAGTCTGTCTGTGGTTCTTTCTGACAGAATGCCAGAATGTCTGTTCACTCCTCATCTTCTCGAGAACCCCCTACACACCCGGGGAAGCCTCACTTCTAACTTTACCTACTTTTCTCTCCTTCCTTGACTCACATCAGGGTGGATTAATTGCTCCTTTCCCTGGATCCCATTATATGGTACTCTTAAAACTGCTATACCATTTCCCCATGATATTATACATATTTGTGCGCATGTATGCTTTGATGGTTTTGAATCCTCTAAAGACTTGGCCTGTGATTAATCCTCTTTGTATCCCTTGCATTGCCTGGCCCATAGCAAATGCCCCATCAGTGTTGGTGAAATGGATTCCCTGTCTGCAAAATTCATCAGTGCTGTCATTTCCTATTCAGAATGGAGAAGGGAACTTGGAGGCAAGCAAGTTGCTAATATTAAAGTTAATGAGCTTGCAAACATTCCATTTAAGTTTGGATAGAGAGAAAATACTCAGGGCAGTTTTGTTTTCCCCGAACCTTTTACCTGTCCCAGCTGTGATTAGTTATTTTAGAAAAGATTAATATATCTTTAATCCAACTACATCACATATTTCTCACTTATTTTAAGCAGCAGAGAACACCTTTCAGATTTAATGTTGGAACACACAATAATTTCTATTTAAACATCACTTTATAAGCAGTGAATTTTTGTTTTCTCCATTAATCAAATTTAACTTAATCCTCACAGTACCTCAAGGGAATGCAGCCGGCCAAGAATGTAGTGGTACCTTTAGGTGATGAAACTCCTGCTTAGTTCTGAGAGACTGAGATTTTTAAATTCAAATTCAAATTCAGTTTGCTTTAGAGCTAGCCCAAAATGCTAGGGCTCTTTTGCTTTCTTTGACTCCTGGGTCTTAGCAAGTGCCTGAGAAAGCTGTCTGTTTCAAAGTTGGGAGAGTTCAGCCACAGGAGAGGCCTAAACCAGTGAGATTGTGGCTAAGCTTCCTAGGGCCCTGCCAAGGGCAGTTAGAAGCCCGGGCACCTTGGATGCCCGGGCACCTGGGATGCCCTGGCACTGGTCTGACTCAGTGGGAGGCTGCAGCCTGGTTCTGCATCTTCTTCAGTAGGCAAGAAGGTGGGGATAGGTTGGGGGCGTGGGCACTTGGCGGGAGAGGAAAGCTGCTGAAGGCAGAGCCACCAGCAACAGGGGCCACAGTAGCAGGTCTGGCTCTGGGAGCATGTTGCCAGCAGCTCTGAGCTAATGATGCCCTCTTCTCCCACTCGGCAGTAGCTCTGAGGCAGACAGCAACAAAACAATCATCCCAAAAGGGATCTGTGTGACTGCTCATTTTGTGCAGTGGTTTTCCATTCTGCCCAGCACATATTAGAGGAGTATAGAAACTACTATTCAGACTTTGGCTCGGGGGCCATTGGGGGTGGAGACTGTGTCCCACCCAACCCAGTATTCACTCTCATACCTCACTTTAAGTCATCTGGATGATTTCCTGGGGGAAGAAGGGCCGGGGAAGAGAGTGAGTGTTAGAAGTTACACTGATGGTGGTGTTTCTAAAGCTTGGAGATTTAGACCAGTTGTTATGTTGGGCTTGCCCGAGGGGCCCAGACATCATTGTATTTTTTTTTAATTTACTTAAGCAAAAAACATATAGGAATTACAAATTCTAAATCCACGAATTCAGATATAATCTGTTTTTAATATTCAGATTAATTATATTTCCACTGCTAAATTTAATATTGAGCAATCCAAGATAAACTCAGTCAATCCAGAGTTCCCCCCCACCCCCACCTCTCTCCTTGGAGGCTTCTGCGTTTCCAGGATCCTATGTAATGTCAGTGTGGTTGATATCATATCTGGTCTTTGGTCTCTGCCACATTTTCCTGGCATCCACTGAGATGTTTCCATGTTCATGTGGTCTGGAGTGAGTGTAGTGTTCTAGTCAGATCACTCTGTCCCCTTCTCAAGAAACTGGGAGGCCACTGAAATTCACCAGTCCTATGTAGTCTACTTCCTCAGGTTTCCTGGGTACCTGAAAAAATTCCATGTGCTTTCCTAAAAGCACTTCAAAGATGGGGAAACCGGGATGTGTGTGTGTTGAGGGTGGGTGGTAGGGGGTGCTACTTTAGGGCTTTCCTTTCTGTGCACTCAAACTCATTTTTATCCTGAAGCTGCTGCTTCATGCAGACATGGCCATCTCTGGTACCTTGGCTATTTCCTGGGTTCTAGTCTATAAAGCACAGATCCTTACTGATCTTAGACTCTTAAACTCTTTTGGGTTTTTTCACCTCCCCCTAAGTAATGGGAAGACTTATAGTGTGGCTTAAGGTACAGACCAGCACTTTTTCTTACAGAACTCTTGGTATCTAAGCTCGTTTCTTCTCTTTTTTGATTATCTGCTCCCCACCCCCATTGATGGACTCTTGACTGAGTTAAGGTAGGATTGTCTGATCTTTCATCTGTTCTCCTTAAGCCTATATTTATATGGAACAAACTTTACCCTCAGAATCTTTCAAAATTTTGGTTTTGATACTCAAAAGCCAAGATCTTGGAATATAAAAGTCTTTTTTTTCCTCAAAAAGCTATCTCTGGTAATCATTTCAAAACACTGTTTTGAGACTCAAAAACTATACTGTCCTTTAGTATTTCTGTTCTAATTATCTCCCTTAGCATAAATGTATATTTCTACTAAATGAGGGAAGGAATCAGCAATAAGATCATTGGAAGTGTCGGGAAACCACAGCTAATACCTCAAATTGTTCTTTTGTCACACTTAAAAGTGTGACAAAAAATTAAAGTCTTTTTGTGTGTTTATGAGAGCTACAATGACAAGTCATTTTTCTAGATTCAACATCTGAGATGGTCTAGGAAGCATTATCCATTGTTGTAGCAATCACAGAGAGCAAGATCATGTAGGATCAGGTCTCACAAGAAGATTGAGTCCCTATTTCAAGCTTTGGGATGTGGATAGTACTTGTTTAGATGAATTTCACAATGCATTGGACCCCCTAACTTGCTCTCGAAGGAGGCACCAGAAGAAGCCAAAGTATGGCTTCAAGGGGAGCCATTATCATTCCTCCCATCATTAGAGCTTCATGAGACCATGGTCAGAAACCTATCACTAGGGATGGATGTTTAGGCCACTACTTCTGTTTTGACTTCCTCCTAATGAACACACAGTTCTCAAAGAATTTTACATTAAAAGAGATTGATCAGTTAGGAAGAATTGGGAAAAGCCATATCCTACATGCATGTATTTTGCCTCCTGTCACAGGAAGTAATGGAAGGAAGTTGGTGAATGGAACAAACGACCAGGGAAGAGTATATAGAATGAGAGGAGATCAGGGCCAAGGATGGAATGCTGGGACCAAAGTATTTAAAAGCCAGAAAGATCTAGAAGTGTATGAGGTGAATCCAAAAATGGAAAAAGAGAGCCAGAATAAAAAAAAAAATCGACAAATATCAAAGAATACATCTCAAGAAGGGGAGAAGTGACCTGAAGTGTTTAATGCCCCAAAGGAGTCAAGCAAGAGGACCACAGGGGTAATTACTGGTCTTAACAAGGGCGACAGCCATAGAGCAGTGATGCTGGGAATGAAACCACTGAGGAGTGAAAAACAGAGAAGGGAATGATGTATGTGAACTGGTGTTTCCCAAAGCATACACTCTGCTATTATTGTGCCAAGGAATATGCCACAAGAAGAGAGGTCCTGTTTGGTTTTCAGTGTCTTTGGTTAGAGCAGATATTCAAATGTTGGCTTCCTCATACAGCCACATTTACAGATTCTTCAGAGACTTCTGTCCCACTGTCCCATTTCTGGGGCCTCCCTAAATATTCCCAATGTGAGTGATGACCCCTTGGCTGGTCACTTTCAATTCTTTTTCAGCCTTGATGACAAATCTAACTTCTGATAATCCACCCCACAATGCTTCTATTTACTGAGGTCACCTCATTATACTAATTTGAATGAACTCATGGGTGAAGTCTCAAGTTCAGCTTCTTTCCACAGGTGCAGACATGGTCCTTGAACAACATACATCTTTCTCTCTTGGCGATGACTCCCTTAGGAGGACTCTCTCCTTGCTCCATGGTTAGGGGAAGTTCCAGCTAACCTTCAGGCTTTTCCAGGGAAGTGCTAATCAGGGTGAAGGCTGTAGTTAAATGGTTTGAGCAGTCAGGCAGGGCCCTGGGACTCAGAAGACTGAGTGCTTGATGGGAAACCAGAAGTAGACTGGTTTCATGACAGATGTATGTATGTATCTTGAACAAATTGTTAATCCTGACATGTTAACATGACAAGGTGTGTGTGTGTGTGTGTGTGTGTGTGTGTGTGTGTGTATAATTCAGTCAGATTATTTACCAAGACATTTGTGGTGCCAACATCTTTTGATACTTTTATTTGTATTCCCAGTTGACCAAATAATTTATCCCAGCCATATGCGAAAGACACTGGCTTTTGTGGTCACATATCCAAAGTCAGAGAAGTCTGGACCTGGAATTTAGATGTAAACTCTTACACTGGTAGCTGTCATAGTAATTCTGCAGTACATTCTCCATCTTTGGATTTTGAATCACCCCCAGTATTAATTGTGACATTTATTTGCTTGTTGCTGTTGTGCCCTCAACATTCCTCTTCTCTAGATCATCATGATGTGAAGCTTCTTCCTCAAATCAAAATAGAGAGATACAAATCTATGAGAAGTATGTGCTACTGGCATTTATAGAATTCTTTCTAGTCCAGATACTCACCAAAATATGCCTTTTATTGGCCACAAAACATTTGGAAAGTGTTTTATGTTTTATCACCACATACTAACTTCTTTTTAAAAGTCTGACATCTTCTTACCTCCCAATTTTACCTCCATGTATATGTGTGTATTCACCCACCTATACTTTTATTCCCCGTTTTGAATTTCTAGAGGGTTTTCTGGGCTCAGGAATTTCGAAGTCATGGGAGAGAACCACTCACCTATGTCTAACGTTTGCAGAGTGCTCTTGCCGCAGAGTTCTCCTGTGCTCAGTCCCTCCTTTTCACCTTCCCCAGCCACCTGGACATACCACAAAGAAAGCACTTCTCATCTTGCACCTCATGACCTGCTGATATGTTTACACACCCCTCACCCTGACTGTAGGCTTCACACAGACAGTGACCTTGTCTTATTAAGTTTGTATTCCCTGAGTCATACATAGTGCCTGACACATAGTAGGTGTTCCCTGCATGGTTACTGAAGGGTTGGGTTTCACTTTGGGGGCCCAGGGTCAGGGCTTAGACTAGGACTACTCCCATAGCAAGGACCTCCTGGAGTTTCTGCTTACATATCATTACAGAGAATGGGTATGTGTGTTTGTGTCTCTTCCTGTGTGTGTTCCAGGGGATGATGTATCTGAGAAGGGACTAAAGAGAGAATTGAAAAGAAAATAAAATCCTTTGGCCTTCCTTATAAATTAAACTGAGAAGGACGTGAACTCTCTATCTGCTCTGAACTCCCTTTGCACCTGCTGCCTGTACCACTCATCTTCGTACTTAATTAGCACATTGCCTTAAATTAAAGTCGCCCAGGATCATAGAGGGGTCTAATCTGCATAGTTACCTCAGGAATTCTGTGATGCCAGGCAGGTTACATGGGGTTCTGTCTTCACCAGGGCTCCTCAGTCACTAGGGAAGAACTATGATAGACACTTTGGGGAACTCCAGGAAAGGAGATGAGAACAAAGCCTGCCCTCCTTTCCCTTGGGAAGGTGTCCTAGGAAGTCAGAACATTTATTCTCATGTGGGAAGAGTCAGAGGACTGTGCTGGACCTCAGATCTCAGGGTGAGGAGCAGACGTGCAAGGTTTCCGGTGGAAGTCTCTGGCATTGCACCCACTCTTCCCTGCCCAGTCAATCTCAGAGATCAGTGGAGTTGCAAACATTTAGCAATTGAAACATGCCACAAAAACTCTTCTCCTGGGTGGGCAAACCTCATTTTCACTTGAGGAAGAAGGCACAGGCACCTTCAGCAGAAACGGTGGGAGGGGGCTTATAGGGAAGAAGGGCAGAGATGTGTGGGCAGGCTCCAGGGCCTTGGTAAAAGGAGGCTGAAGCCTGGAGACCACCGCTCTTCTCTTACTTTTTTCATTAAGCTGCTCTGACACAAAGAAAGAGGTGGACACGCTGAGGCCCTTTTAACCTGGAGGACACCAGTGGCGAAACTAAGTGCATTGTGAGCCAAGGGGATTCTTGGTGCAGGCTTGAGTCAACATCCGCAGTCTGAAATGGACTGAGAAATTATGGTGACCGTTCTTATTTAACCTGTTCTTTTAATAAATCTATAAACCATAAAATAACCAGGAAGAAGAGCATTTTACTGAAATCATCACAGCCCTAATTCCAAGCCTGAGTTTTATTTGTTGTTCTGTTGTTGTGATTATTATCATCATTGTCTTCCCTGGGCTTTCTCTGAGCAAGTAACTCTATTCACCTGAATTTTTAAAAACTCCAATATAACTGATATATATTAAACAGTTATATCTTTTAACCAACACATATAATTAAACATACAAAACATTCCATCTCACCCATTTGTCAAGGCAGTTGCTGTGTTGCAAATTATGGCCCAGCATGTACTCTCTCTGTTTCCCTCCAGAAGCTTGTCTTACTTGAGTTTCCTGGAGCTGGTTTTTCTCCTTCCTTTTGCTTCCCACAGCCATGGTAGGAGCAGGGCATGTACACTTTCCCAATGGTTGCTGCTTCTGATTACCTGCCCCATTGCTTTCCAGCGTTATTAGCATCTATAATCAAGCCTTGACTTTATACCTGTCCATCATGCATCCTCAGTTAAGTTCAGAGGGCAGAGGTGCTGTCTGATCTGTTGAGTGCCTAGCATGGTGCCGAGCAAATTGTTGGTGCCCCGTACACACTGGGTACCAAACTCCATGTCAGATGCCGGCTCTTTGATTTGGCACCTCTCAGGTCTGTTTAGCCACAGTTCACATCCACTACGATTTAGACCCTACTTCATAACCCACATTCTTCTGATCTTGGTGTGAAGAATGTGCTAGAACAGCTCTTGGCTATGACCCACATTAATATTAAGAGCCTCTAACAGTGGACAGAGACAGAGATGAACTAGGACCTTCCATCCTAGGCATGAAGACAATTCAAGTGTATTATCCCATTTCCCCCTCACCTGCGACTATAATGCCTAATGTTCCCCTGTTAGAGTCCCATTCTTTTTATTTCTTTTTATCCCTGGAATGGTATTTTTTTTTAATGTAAATACTAGATAGGTAACCTAGTAAGTGGTTATTAGCTTCTTATGTAAATGGACTTAAGTACCAACTTCAAATGGGATTTTCAAGATCGGAACTCAGGTAGAGATTAATTTTTTGTTTAAATATCTGTGGCCAAAGGACTCATCCTATATGAAATGGAGACCAGGGGAAATGAAGGTCACTCAGTTTAGAAGGTCTTTAGGGATGAACACAGTCCCTAATTTGGCTTTAACTGAAGGGCAGTCAATGTGTAAGCAGGGGTGGTGGGAGATTAGAATGTCCAGCTTCAAAAATAAAAATGAGGAACAGAAATCAAATATAGTTTTCAGTTACCATCTGAAGGGGAACCATAATTATAGCCTAGAGACTAATGCTGTAGAAACTTTGAAGGTTTTCTTAAGATTTGTAACTTCACTGTATTTACTATCAGTGTTAGTGTGTGTGTTTGTGTTTTGTTTTGTTTTTGTTTTTTTGCTGTCATTATTATTTTTTTTCCAGTAGTTATTAAAAGTAAACCCTTAAAACCAAAAGGGCCTTTATGATTATCATGGGGAAAACAAGGAACAGGAAAGGCTGAGCAGACCATATTCCACACCACTGCCAGATTTTTGGGAGAAAAACCACACAGATGATCCATAAAATGAAAAGAACAGAAAGGGGAGCAGGGGAAGCAGACAAAAGCCTAAGAAAAGACTCTGGGCTTAATAATTGAAGGGCCCATTTTGAGGAAGAAACTAAGTCTTTCTATATCCTCCAGAAGGTAGAACAAAGCCATGCTGGAGAACAGATACTGGCTGACTAGCAGAGGAAGTCTAGGCTGGCAGGAAAAAGAGCTAGCCAGGAACGAGGGGAGGTACTCTTTCCATACTGTTTTGTCTTAGGCTGGCCTCCAATAAAGCTCAAGGGGGTAAATTCCCATGAGGTCCAATGGCCTCCAGAGTGGAAAGAAAGCTCTTGGTTTCAATTCCAGGCATGTACTCTTCTTCTTGAAGTGAGTTTAGATCACGTTTCAGCAAGTGTCCTCCTGCAGAGAAAGGTCTTCACGTTAAAAATAGAGTTCACTGGAGACACACTTGATATTTCCAGTGGCATTTCTACCTGTCCAGCGTGGGGAGGTCTGAGCTCCATTGTCCATCACTGCCTCACCACACTCCCTCATGCAATTCAAGTCGCTGGGTTTAATCTATAAAGTTTTAACAGTGTGGAGCCCAATTGTTTCTAAGGTCACCCCTGACACTGTGTGTCCCCAGCTGGATGGAACCACATTCCTAGTGCTGGTTTGAACTTGAGAAGAATAGAGGTAGAGTGTTTTTGATGTGGGGTGAAAGGATGATGGGTGGGGGGTGAAAAGGTATCTTTCAACACCCTTTTCTTCCCCATGTGTTCAAATCCCTGATGTGCTACAAACGCATCGCTTGTTCTTAGGCAGTGAGGTCAGAAGCTTACCATCTCAATTTATCTGCTTTGCTATAGGATTCGTGACAAAGTTTTCTTTGAAAAGAAAACTGAACAGAGTGAAACTATGGTTCGGTTGCCTCATATCAGACTTACGTATATAGCTTATTGGATATGCATTTTTCATTTATCTGTTGGTTTGCACGAATGTTCCATGACAACTTTTGATAAATATAATCCCCTTCTAACCTGGATTGGGTAGATATTTCAGGCTTCCATGTTGAAACAAAACAATGAGAACTTTAAATATGCATACTTCCTAAATTTTGCAATGAACTTTGGATTTTTATAAAATGTGATGTATTAGCAGAGATTGTAAAAATAAATGGGAGTGTCATGAATGTCATTCATAGAATCCCATCCTTTTAAAAAACTGAATGGTACTACCACATTCCATCTTACTTCTTCCTGCCGGCATCTATTTTTAATGTTTATTTATTTTGAGAGAGAGAGGCAGAAAGAGAGAGAGAGAACACAAGCGAAGGAGGAGCAGAGAGACAGGGAGAGAGAGAATTCCAAGTAGACTCTGCACTGTCAGCACAGGGCTCAACATGGGGCTCAAACTCAAGAGCCGAACCCGTGAGACCCTGTCCTGAGCTGAGATCAAATGTCCGAGGCTTTACCGACTGAACCACCCGGGTGCCCCGAAGTCGTCTTTTGAAAGTGTCTTGGAGATGGCTGTCCCTGATTGGATTGAGGGCAGATTTGGACAAGTCTGGACACTGTGAAGGATACAGATGCTCCACTGTTCCACCCCCTGGGATGGGAATGGAAACCTTGTGAGATCTGCGTAAAATGGTAGCAAACTAATTAAATGGAGAGGCAAAGTTACACAATAAATCTTGCCTGGTACAAAGCAGGCTATGTGTAGGAGGGAGCGGGGGAGCCCTGTGGAGGGGAGGAGAGACAGTCAGGCCAATTTAACAGAGATGGCACCGCAGCAGATTTGATGAAGATGCTCTCAGAAGTACTTGTCGCTGTCGCTTTTGAACCCTCTGGAAAAATAACCTGAAGCACCAAGAGAAACGAATTTTCCCTCAAGTCACTAAGTGAAGAAATCCTCAAAATGATGATTTTATTCCCCACAGTGGAAGAGAGAAAAAAAGAAAGAGAACAGGAAAGAAAAAGTATTTTGCTTTCTTCTGCTTGGAAGTTTGAATAATGAGGCTCACAGGCAGGAGGGGAGAGTAACCAGGTAGAGGGGATGGACACAAGGAGAAACTCAGATGGGCCAATATCTGGAGTGATCTCACTCTAATTTTCTACATGAGTGCGAGTACAGCACAGGACCATCAATCACAGTCACAGCGAGCTCAGAATGCCACCTTTTGATGCTGCTCCGCTCACCTCCTCCTTCCTCGCCTCCTCCCCCTTTGAAAAGCAGGTGTATTATGTGTGACTAGAAATTTGACTTGCTACTTCAATGCTATGTAATTTATTTTTTGTTGTCGGGCTGTTTTCTTTTTCTTTTCTAATAGTTTATTGTCAAGTTGGTTTCCATATAACACCCAGTGCTCATCCCCACAGGTGCCCTCCTCCATGCCCATCACCCCCTCCCCTCCCCCACCCCATCAGCCCTCAGTTTGTTTTCTTTAAACTAGTCTTACGTTGCAGCTCATCTGGGTGTTACTACTTCTTTCTCGTGAATCTCAACACACAATTCGTGCAGACTCCCTTAGCAAACATGTACTGAGCGGGAACTATACTACTCTGTTAAAACCTGCTTGTAAATCCTTCTTACTGAGGTCTAAGTGGGCCACTTGCTTAAAATGTCACTTGTTCTTGAAGATATCTGCATTTTCAAAGAATTTGAGGACTTACAGATGGGAAGTTATGCTACAGTCAGAGAAGAGAGACTTCCAGGGACAATTTTCACTGGGGACAGTATTTGAGACCAGGATTCTCCCTCACCTCCCATAGTGGCAGCAGGGGGAACAACAAGTGGCCTCTTTCCTTCAGAAAGACAGCCTCTGGCTGCTTCCTAGGGGAGGAGGGGGCGGGGATAATGAGGCTACACTGTGGCAGGAATGGAAATTGCTAATCTAAAATGGACTGTTTGGGGTTTTTATTTTGAAGTCATTGCTTCATTAGTACATCCCTGCCTGTCTCCCTGATCTTACATTTCAGTTTCTGGCAGGTTAATCAGGAGGCTGTAGCTAAATCATCTATTGTCCATGGGGCACTGGCCATACTCAGATGCATCCCCTTGCATGAGAGCTCTTTGGCAAAACTGGTTGCGTTCTGCCCGTGTTGCCATCTCCCAGAGCCCCGCAGTTGCTGGTTACCATGAACACCTCCTTTTGGTTTTGTTCTCAGAATGTCACAGTGACCAGCTTGCAGGTGGCATCCTGCTGGAGATGCTGGCACAGATTTTCAACCATTATGCTGCCTGTACTGATTTTTTCCTATTATTTGTTGCCAATGAGTTATTTTGATCTCTCTTTCTCTCTCCTCCTTTTTCCTTACCCTATCCATTGGGCTCCTTCGGAATCACTCAGACTCAGTAATTAGAGAAAGAAGTGCCTCCTTTAATGCTAATCCTAAAATTTTTAGGTTTCTCTGGACTCAAATTCTGCCATGAATGGCCTGGACCTTCTGTGTCTTGCCGACTCCCTCCATCCCCAAGCCCATGTGCCCCCATGCCAGCCAGTCTTCCCTGCTTCATACTCAGCACAGGCATGATTTTCTAGTCCTTCTCTTCTGATGAATCTACTAGATGTGAAAATCACATGGATCCCACTAACATCAGATCTTGGGCTGTAATCCCCCAGGAGCTCCCAACCTCTGAACAGTCTCATGGCCCATACCTCTCTTGCTGCAATTCGTCAGGAACAAGTTGACTTCATGTTGAAATAAATGAGTTTTTCAGGTGCTGCAAATAACATTTGTTGTCTGTCAGTGGGGATATGAGTGTGGGACGGGGTTGAGAAGGACTGGTTTAGATTTGGGGGACCTTGCTGCTCAGTAAAAAGTGGATATGATTTCCTAGGAAAAATAACACAACAAAATGAGCCCTTCAGAACTCCCAAGAAAACCTTCTGGAGCCATGTAGAAAGGGTGTGACTTCTGTTGCAAGAGGGAAGCGTCAATGGAGCAGTGAGGAGGCAATGGACAAGCAGATAAGAGAGACAGTCTCACATCCAACAGTTATATTGAGAGGTACTTTGTGCAGTACTCCCTCCTTGTAGGACCCAGAGAGCAGGAATACAGCCAACAGTTACTCTAAGGCAGTGTTCTAAGTTACTTTATACATGCTTTGTTTCCTTTAGTCCTATAGCCGTGCTACAGTGGAATACAGTAATACCTCCACTTAAAAAAAAGAAGCTCCTTGTCTAAAATGACACAGCTAGTGAGTATTGAAACCAAACTTTGAACCCAGACAGTCTGTTTCCAGAGTTTTGCTTTTAACCTATGCTAATTCCATGTAATGACAATACTTCTGTCTCAGTGCCTTTTCTAACAGTAGTGTAAAGTATGCTCAATGCTTATTTGCTGAAAGAAAGTCCTTTCTCCGGAAAGAAAGTAAAACCAATTAAATCTTATTGGAGGAGGGAGTGAAGGATATAGGATGCTCTTGACAGTGACTTTTTCTCCTGAGGACTATAATCTCAGCTGGACAGCATGCTCAGGGTGAGGATTACACAGCATTGTGGAAGGGACCAAGATGTCCCCTCCATGTTTCAAAGGGTCGCCCTCTCAGAGTAAGGACACAGCTTCTCCGCTCTAGCCACTTCAAGCCTTTTACTATTTATTATTCCTTGGTCACACCCTGCAGAGTCACCCCTTCATATACTGGCTCTTGTCTCCATCGCTTGCAGTGCACTCTCCCTCCTACCCCACAGGACAAACTCTTAATCACTGTCTAGAGATCACCAGTCCTCTTTTTTTCTCTGACCTCCACTTCACCCTCTTGATTCAGAAGCAGCTATCTTTCCACATTTCAGTTTCTATAATTGTTTATATCCAACTTTACCATTTTGCCGTATAACTGTTTATGATCTGTTTTCCCCACTCAAGTGAGCTTTTTGGAGGCAAAGTCATATTGCACTCACCAGTATTGCCACAATACCCAGAACATATGTAATACCAAATGTAGTGCCGGATGTGTACTAAATGCTTATTAATACATATTACACTGACTTGGGTTTGTTGTTTGCTGTACTTTGTGCCCCAAGAGCTCAGGAGCCAGGCGTAAGTGACTGGTACCAGAACACCTGCAGGAACCTCTTGTCTTAACTGGCCATCAGCCACAGCCACCTGCTCCATGGGAAGGTCAACTTGATCTAAAGGTGTAGGATAAGTGGAGAACAGGTGCGTGAAAAGATACTCAACATTACTATTCATCAGTGAAATGCAAATATGAAAAACAATGAGAGATCACCTAATACCTTTTAGAATGGCTCTCATCAAGAAGAGACCAGTACTAGCAAAGATGTGGTGAAAAGAAAACCTTTATATACAGTTGATGGAATGTCAGTCCAACCACTATAGAAAACAATATGGAGATTGCTCAAAAAATTTAAAAAAATAGATCTACTGTAGGATCCAGCAATTCCACTTCTAAGGGTGCACCCGAAGGAAATAAAAACAGGATTTTACGAAGATATAGCCACAACCATATTTATCACAGCATTATTCACAATAGCCAAGGTATGGAAGCAACCCAAATGCCCATCACTGATGAATGGATGAAAGAGATGTGATATATATACATAGTGGAATATTATTCAGTAATGAGGAGGGAGGATGTCCTGTCATTTGTGACTACATGGATGGGCCGTATCCACATTTTGCTAAATGAGCTGAGACAGTGAAAGGCAAGTAGTACAGTATGTGTCACTTACATGTGGAATCTAAAAAAGTCAAACCTATTAAAAAAAAAAAACAGTAAAACGGTGGTTACCAGGGGAAGCAGGATGGGAGGTGGTAAGATTGATGGTGTTTAAGGGTACAAACTTGTAACAAGTATTAAATAAGCCATAGAGATCTAATATACATTATATTGAATATAGGCAATAATATTGTAGCATAATGATGTGATAAATATTGCTTCAGTGGTAATTACATTACAGTATGTGAGTGTATCAAAGTAACACACTGTGCACCTTAAATTTACAAAGTATAACACATCAAATTTATTAAATACAAAAAAAATAAAGGTGCAAGATTGAGGAATAATATGTCATGAACTTGACTAAATGATTTTCTTAACCAGTGTCAGCCCGTTGAACTGTCCCTTCAATTTTAACTGTTCCATCCAACCAAACAGCTTACTCAGCTTTTTAAGGGCCTATTACTTGATCTGAAAACATTGGCAACATTTTGACCTCCAATCCAACTTTAAGCCTGTTATAGATAATGCATTTTCTCTGGATTAGGTAACGTGTCTTGGTTATATTGGAGAAACATCAGTTATGTCTATGTCTTGGCTAGTATCAGCCAGAATTGGGAATGTGCCAGCTTTCACTTCCATGCTAACAGACTGCCTAATTAACCTGCTAAATCTAGTGCACGATTCACTGTTGTTTTAGAAACGACATGCATAACATGTACACTTTTTCTTCCTCTACACTTTTTTTTTTTTTAATGTGTTCAGGTTATTAGATAGTCAAATTCTCTTGGGCTGTGTATTAAACCTTCTCAAAAGAAGTGAAGATTTGAGAAACACCCAGTGGAGTTTGGTTTCTTTTGACAAGACTCGCTTTTGCTGCATCTTCCCCTTGATAATTGAGTTCTTCTTTGCCCTACTATTTAAGAACATCAACTCATTTAAAGTATCTCCTTGTAATGTCTCCATTCTTGTAAACTACTATTTGTAAAATAAAAGGCTGGAGAAGGCCCTTAGGGGAGTTTTCCTTTAAAAGAGGTCTGTATAGTGAGAGTGGAGGCCATGCCTTTTCATGGTTCTTGGGTTATGCATATGCATGGCTTCCCTTTGTCATGCTTGAAATAAATTTGCTACCTGTGTTTTTACTTCATGCTTTGCACATAGTGCCTCAAATTGCCACTCGTTGGGAGGCTAAGCCAAGGACGTTGTGCTCCATTTTCATGATGAAATGCAGATTTCCCATTGAACCTAATCAACCTTCATTTCAAAAGGTTGACAAGGCAGATACTTAAAGAATTCAGTTGGTTAAATTTATGGTACTGAAAAGAGTCCATTCCAAGAATATTCTCTGATTCCTAAGCTATGGGAGTTTTATTTGATTGTGAATTGAATTACATTTTTATTCACTTCAAGTCCTTGCTTTGCAATTTTGTGTCTCTCAAAGAGAGACAAACTTGTTGACAGTCAGTGTTGGTCTCTGTAACATTCTGTCCTAGACTGAAAAGATCTACAGTCTGGCAGTCATGCTTCCACTGGTTGATTTTTATACCGGCTAATAGATCTGAGATTTTTGCACGAGAGAGTGTGATATCTTTGTAGTCAGGAAGGAGAACTAATGTACTTTGAGACATTAACCATGTGCTAGGAACTGTGTGCTAGGTTTTAATATGTGCTGAATCATTTTCTAGAAACTTTGTGGGTAGATGCTGTTATCCTGGTTTCACAAATATAAAGGTATCTGGACTCGGAGAGTCTCTAAGTTCTTTGCCTAAAGCAGATACTTAGAAGAATCAGCATTTGAACCTAAACTTGTCTTTCTACAAAGTAGGCTTTTTCTTCCTTATACCTAACTCTTCCTTGAAAAGCTTTGTTCATTGGGGCAGCCCAGCGGCACTGAGAATAACAAAAGAGACAAAAGTTTTGCCTGTTTACTCTCAATGTGACCTCAAAATTCCTCTTAACATAGCATCTAAGTAGCCACTACCAATTAATTAGTGTTAGTATGCACCTTGAGAGTTATTTGGCATTCCCGTGTCTTAAGTTATCTCCAAAGCATGCAGGTGTGAACTTTATTGCTAGACTGCAGGGTCATAGCCCTAACCTACTCTACCAGAGAAGTAACTATAATAAAGAGGGGCTGCTAATACAGAATTGCAAGATATGAAGTCACATTGACCTGGAGAAGCAGGGTAGGCGATAGCAAGAGGCATTAATGACATAAACAAGTGACACACAGAAAAACTATGTTGATTGTCATTCATCCAGTTTTGAATTCCTTCTGGTAAGAGATTTATTAACTTTGGAACTATCCCAGAAAGACATTTCAAACCAGACTTCTCTCCCATTCCCATATATTCTTCTAGGTAAAATATGATATATAGTCATGCACCTGAATGAATCCTACATGAGTGCTTGCTTCCTTTCACATAGTTTGCACATGCTTCTTTTCTTTTAAAGTTTCATTTTTAAGTATTCTCTACACCCAACATGGGGTTTGAACTCAAAATCCTGAGGTCAGGTGTCATGTGCTGTACCACCTGAGCCAGCCAGGTGCCCCTGCCCATGTTCCTTAACATCGTTGTATCTTTGGTTACCCATCCAGGGTCCATTTTCTGTTTTCTAGATCATATCAGCATCCCTTGCTCACCTCTTCCTCTAGCAACATCAACATCCTAGCCATACATTTTGAACATCAGGCCTTCACTAGCATGGAAGATTTGTCCAGGAGTCAGGATATCCTAGGCTGTGCTTGGTGCGAGTCCCAAGGTCAAACAACATGGCTTGTGGATAACATGAACAGTAAGAATATGCATGCCGTTCTCCACATACACACAATTTTAGAACACTTGACACACTATATCTGTGTAACAAGAAGGTTTGTTTTTCACATATAAATATACTTCAGTCTGCTTCCAAGCAGGGTTAATATTGTCAACAGCATGGTCTTCGTTTTTCTGAAATATAGAATAGGCTTGGTTATGTGAAGCTGAGGGTACAGCCCTGGAGCCAAGCAGAATTACTTTGCATAATGAAGGAGAAAGAAAGTTGAAGTTTCTGGAGCAAGGAAAGATCCAGGAGTAGTGACAGGCAAAAGGGCGGTTGTGCAGTCATATGCAGAGACCCTCAGGATTGACGTGGCCAAGAGGGGAATTTGAGCTACAGACACGTTCCAGTGGGAACATTTAAGAAGTTTGAAGTGAGAGATCATGTGTAAAACTTTTTCATCACTTGTTGATGCCAGCCCCTATTTTCGGATGATTGGATTTTTGATGGGATTTACAAAGGTGCCAAGTTCTACATCTAGGATAAAGCAAAAGCAGGGAGTAGGTTTGTGTGAAGGAGCTGCAGAAATTGTGGAAGGGATACTCAAGCAACCTAAGAGAGACATTTAATTTTAATTTTAATTTTAATTTTTGAGAGAGAGAGAGACAGAGCACGAGCAGGGGAGGAGCAGGGAAAGGGGAGACATAGGATCTGAAGCAGGCTCCAGGCTCTGAGCTGTCAGCACAGAGACCAACATGGGACTTGAACTCACAGTCATATCATGACCTGAGCCGAAGTTGGCACTCAACCAACTGAGCCACCCAGACGCCGTGTGTGAGTGAGCAGGAGAGGTACGTGGGGGTTGGGCGAGAGAGAGAGAGAGAGAGAATCCCAAGCAGGCTCCACGCCTAGCATGGAGCCTGATGTGGGGCTGGATCTCACAGCCATGAGATCATGACCTGAGTCAAAATCAAGTGTTGGATGCTTAACCAACTGAGCCACCCAGGTGTTCTTAAAAGAGACACTTTAGGGACACCTAGGTGCCTCAGTTGGTTAAGCATTCGACTTGGGCTCAGATCATAATCTCAAGGGTCTCTGGGTTCAGGCCCCACATCAGGCTCTGTGCTGACAGCTCAGAGCCTGGAGCTTTCTTCAGATTCTGTGTCTCCCTCCCCCTTCCCTACTCACACTCTGTTTCTCTCTCAAAAATAAACATAAAAAATGTGTTTTTTTTTTTAAGGAGAGACAATTTAGAGTTTGTATGGGATTGTTTGAATCAAGGTATCTACATTATGAAGTTCAGCCTTTCCCAGTCTAAGGTTCCTTGCCTAAAGCATAGAACACAGAAAAATGATTTTAGGAACTGTTTTCTCAGTTTTCTCAAGGTTGATATGACTAATACTATTCTGGATGCACCAAAGAGGAGCCACATTATTACATACCTTGTGGATGCTTTAGGCAAGTTTTGTCAAAGTAGTACTGGGACCACATTCAGCCCACTGCCTGTTTCTGCGGTTATGTATCATCTTTGGTAGCACCCATGCCACAACAGTAGAGTTGAGAAGTTGGAACAGAGGATGTATGGCCCACTCTTCTGTGTTCTTTTATGAGATGAGTGGATGCTTCCACAAGAGGAGCCATGTGAGAAAGGCACCAGGGTTGTCAAGAGGCAGAAGACAGGGGTGGGTGGAATGTGTAGACAGGGGTGGGTGGAATGTGTAGGTCAATGCTGTATTAGGATTTCTGCTGGAAAGGCAAAGCAGAATGAACAGTTTAGAATTGGTTGGTTTGAATAATTCCCATGGGCTTTGGGCCATTGGGTTAGTTTCTAATTGTCTGTTTCCTGGACCTGGGTGATTAAAGTGGAAGCGTATTGCATTTGGGGGAGCGCTGGCCAAATAGAGGAGGTACGGCTCTAGAGTACACGTTCTATCCGGCTCTGTAATAAAGTTTGCCACCGCCTGCTTTAGGGCAGTAGATTTCATTAGGTCTTCATTTTTTAGTGAACCCTTGTTGAAAATAGCTGATGTAGTACATCTGGTAGCACCTTGGATGAAATAACCAACTTAGAATTGAGCTGGGAATGTGTCCCTACCAAGCAAGAGTGCCAAATTCTCAGACATGTCCTGCCAGGGAGTAGTTATTTATGACACAGAGGATGCTAGCCTTCACCAAAGACTATAATGGAGATTTAGTTGTATCTGAAAGAATCTAGACCCAAAAGGGGAGAAGCATCATGGTTGCAACCTTGCCAGGATGCTGCTCAATTGATGCCCAACCTATGAATTGTAAACCAGCTCAGAAAAGAGCTCCCTTGAAGGAATCCATCAGCCATGGGTTTATCAGAGCTGAGGGCAAACTCAAATATACATGCAATCCCCTTTCTCAGAAAGAGAGGGTTCATTCTCCACATGAACACAAATGCGGTGGTGGCAGTCCCAAGCATCAGTTATTTGAGACCCTCTTTGACCCATCCTGCATATACAGACCCTCTTATTTTGCCTTTTCTCATTGGAGCCCATGTACCTGGCACCCAAGGACAAAGTTGATGTGGGCTGTATAGAGATATAATCTCACTGGGGCTTCATGTGCAGATATTTACCAGTCCTGTGCCTCAGTGGCCCCACCATTGCCTTTCTCTGGGGCATTGTTTAATTATAAGAAACTGTCTTTTAAGAAAGCTTTTACCCTTGCCCTGACACCCCCTTTAGCTAGAGTGTTACCTTGGAAAGCTCCTAAACTTCAAGTTGCGGTTGTAATTTCTGAAGTCTGTGCCCCTGAGCACATCTGCTATGTGATTCTTCTTTTTCCTGTGCATTTGGATGTTACAGACCGTAAGTAACGTTTCTTTCTCTCATGATTTTTTTTTCTGCAATAATGGGATATGCCTCTAGTGCTTCCTTTTCCTTGCTAGTTCCCCTGTGCCTTAGAAAGTCCTAGCTAAGGGTTTGACAGTTTAACCTTCTTCTTTGGTTAGTTCCTTTCCTTCTCTATCTCATAGAAGGCTGGCAGTGTTTACTGGACTGAGTGCTCTCTTTCCTCCTTTTTGATTCCTGGCCCAGACAGGAGTGATAGTCAAATATTTAACCTTCAGTATAGCACAGCCACCAACCAATCAAAAGAGATGCTGACTAATTGGTGCATAAGGGTGTGTTGTTGTGAGCCAGTGCATTGTTGCTGAATATCAGTCCAGCCCTAGACACTGGCTTTTAAAAAATTTATGATTGTATACTTTTCTTTCTGCTGGGAGCCCTTACAGTGAAACATGAAAAGTCCGTGTGTTCTAGTCAATAAGATTATGTATTTTCAGGCAAATCCCCATCTGGCTTCTTCACCCTGAGTTGGTTAACCTCACCTAGGAAGTATTATCACAGCCAACCAACATCTAAACCAGTCCAGGATTTGGTCTTTTGTTGTCTTTTCCAGGTCCCTGTTAATATGTTTTATTTGTTCCTCTCCTTTCCTTAGAGGCCAGATTTAACACAATTTGAGCCTACCCCGATAACTGCCTGCCCTCTGTGCTGTGCTGGAGCTGGCTCACACAAGCTCACAAGAAGCTCAGTTGTGCAGATCTCTTCCCAAATCCATATTCAGTGATACTGGCTTCAAACCAGCCTTGAAGGGAGTATTCAGAAATGGGCAGACACTACAAATAAGGCTATTACTTTTTTTCCCCCCTGGAGAGTGGGTTGTTAAACATTAACCATCACAACACTGCATCCCCAACTATAATAACTGAGTGACCTTGAAACTCAACCCCCAGTTAATGCTGTATTTATGCCGGTCTTTATTAAAGTTGTCTATTTTAATTCTGAAATCCTGTATGTAACTGTCCCCACTCTCAAGAATTTTTCCCTGATTGTTCTTATAAGCAGAGACCATCTTCATCTGAGCATTGGAACTGAGCATTTTCTATAGCAAGGCTCCTTTTAGGGAAATGCTACAGGTGAGGCTAGGCCCTTGCTCTCTTGTTCTGTGGAATTTCTTTGGACTAACACAACCCTTTTGCACGTAGAACAATAAAACATCCCTTCGCCTTTCCTAATCATCTCTTTTGGAGGCATTTGGTCCAGGAACATCTCTTTTCCTCTTTTATATCTGTTTTATTGACCCCAAGATTTTATTTTCATATTTGAGTTGGTCTAGATGTTCCTCTAAGATCTCCTAAGGAAAGCTTTTCTTTCTTTCTCCCAGAGCTCCTAAGATGGTAATAAAATAATGTGTATTTTTTAAAATTTATTTTTGAGAGAGAGAAACAGAGTGTGAGCAGGTGAGGGGCAGAGAGAGAGGGAGACACAGAATCCGAAGCTGCCTCTAGGCTCTGAGCTGTCAGCACAGACCTTGATGCAGGGCTCCCAGACCACGAGATCATGACCTGAGCCAAAGTCGGACACTCAACTGACTGAGCCATGCAGGTGCCCCTAAAATAATGCATATTTTTAAAGCAAGTTAGGGGCACCTGGGTAGCTCAGTCAGTTAAGTCAGTTAAGACCTTTAATTTTGGCTCAGGACATGATCTCACAACAGTGAGATCAAGCCCTGCATTGGGCTCCATGCTAGACATGGGGCCTGCTTGGAATTCTCTCCCTCCCTTTCCGTTTGTCCCACTCCTGCTCTCTTTCTCTTGAAAAATAAAAAACAAATTTAAAAATTATAAAAAACACTTAAATTTCTTTCAAGCTCACACTTGATTCTTTGGGACTGTTCAGACATAGGCCTTTTTTTTTGAGACTTTTTTCCAATTCTTTAATCCAAGAAGCTACTATATCTTTCATGAAATTAAAATGTCCATTGAGAAAATCTACCATCTTGGGAATCTAATGTATAACATGGTGATTATAGTTAATAATACTGTGTCATACATTAGAAAATTGCTAAGAAAGTAGATCTTAAATGTTCTTACTATGAAAAAGAAACGGTAATTATGTGACATGATAGAGATGTTAGCACTATGGTGGTAAATATTTTGTAATATATCTAGTGTACCAAATCAAGTCATTGTATACCTTCAACTTATATAGCATTGTATGGCAATTATATCAGTAAACCTGGAAAAAAGTAAAATCCATTGTCCCTCTGTGGATGAAGGCAAAGTCTGGGTCTTTAAAAGCTGAAACCCTGGTCAAAACTTATATAATTAATAAATCTAGAGCCAAACCAGTATTATGACACAGTGGATAACCACTGGAAATGTATAACGTGCTGCATAATTTAAGAAGTCGCCCCTCCCCACTTCTCACACTTGGCTCTGAACACAATTCAAAATAGCATAAAAGAGCTAATTCCTAGAATGCATATTTACCTCTTTTCTCCTAGTCATCTTTCAAGTGTAAGCTTAAATATCACCTCTGTAAAGACTTTTCTGACTCCCCTTGGCAGAGTCACTCCTGTGCACTTTCTCCATTCTGTTTTATTACACTTGTATTGTGTAATAACTCTTTCATTCTTCCACAATACTAGGAAGTCGTCTTAGATCAGATACCTTTTATTCTTCTTTATATTCCCAGAACTTAGGACAAGACATAGCTAGAACTTCATTACATTTGACTAATGATGGAATGCAACATTTTTCTTCTTAGGATTTATAAAGTTTACTTAAAAAATTAAGAAGTGTCATGGAAAACTAATGTCATTGGACTCAGGGTTCCATTTGAGAGCTCTTGATCTTTTCTCCTCCTGATCCAGAGTAGAACAAACTAAAGGTAGTTCTGCTATCACTGAGATGAGTCTTGGTTTTCTTGTCCCTCTTTAGTGAGCCAAAAATGTGCTTTGAGTTTTTCATCCTCGTTATGATGGGAGATAGATGCAGAGTAGCATCTTGCTTCGGTGATCTAGTGATTTAGCCTAATTGCTTAGCACATCCATTCTTTTATGGCCTATTGAGATGAGTTTACGATTTCAGAAAACCTGGGTTTCACTCTTGGCCATGCCAGTTAACATTTACGTGTCTTTAGGCAAGTCATCTAATCTTGATAGAGATTCTGGATCCTTATTCATAAAATGAGCTTAATAATATCCATATCTAAGAGTTAACTTGAGGATCATACAGGAGACCTTGTAAACCTTTATTCTCTAGAATTCAGTGGTTTTGTGTGACTGATTATTGGTAGAGTCAGCTGGAGCTAACTGTATATGTGGATCCTAAATAATACACAAGCTCCATGTAATTATGAACCATGGGCATTTCTCCTCTGACATTTCAGGATATTCATCTTTTTCCACCCAAAAACATTTAACCTGGAAATGGCCATGCTTTGTGGCTCATCCTGAAGTGAGTTTTCTTTTTTTTCTTTTTCAAAAGTTTGATACAATTTCACCAGCTTCTCTGCCTCTAAGACCACACAGCCTTCCCCCCGCCCCCAAGTCCTCCTCTCAAATAAAATACTTCAATCTCTTTCTTGTGATTGTGTAACTCAGAAATGTCTAAAGCTATAAGCTTCAAATTTCACAAGGTTGTCATCTTCAGTATGAAAGGAAAAAACAAGAAAAATTTGAAGGAGAAAATTTTCACTGTTTTTTTCCTTTAAGTTAAATATAAAAAATAATATGGAGTTACATATTTTGATTCTCCTTGCTAATAACATCATTGTATTGCCTGAGTAGATTTCCATATCACCATCCTATTGACATAGAATAGAGACATATTCCTATTCTAATCAGGGATGATGTATAAAGCTTGTTCCAGTCGTGCAAGCAGTAAACATTTCTCATCTTCTGTTAGACTAATTTGCATCCAGGTCTAATATCAAAGTCAGTTATGGTAAGTAAGAGAGGTGATTGTCTTCAGGGTACCTTGCCACCACAGAATCCTCCCCTACTTTTAGCACAAATGAAATTTTAACTTCAGATTTTCCTTTAAGCAGCTATACTTTTTGCAAAAAAGACAAATGGTGGTTGTTACCTATGGACCACTCTGAGTGAATAAAAAATCTGAAAAAAATATTTTTAATGTTTATTTTTATGAGAGAGAGAGAGAGAGAGAGAGCACAAGTGAGGGAAGGACAGAGAGAGAGGGAGGGAGGGATACAGACACAGAGCCCAACTTGGGGCTTGAACCCATGAACTGTGAGACCATGACCTGAGCCGAAGTCAACACTTAACTGAGCCACCCAGGTGCCCTGAAAATAATTTTTGAAGAGAGTTGGAGGAGGTTTTGTGTGTGTGTGTGTGTGTGTGTGTGTGTGTGTGTGTGTATACACTGTGGGTATAAAGATTAGCAAAAGGGGGCTTAGAAGGTAGAACAAAGAGGATGAAGCAGTTATCATTTAATTTCCCTATTTTATATATGAAGGAAGGGACATACATTAAAACCTTGGACTGTGAGTAACTTGTTCTGCGAATGTTCTGCAAGATGAGCAAACATTTCTAACTTGATAAATGAGTGATGTCTTACAATACGAGTAGTATGTGATGCTGAATGTCACATGATCACAACTGAGCCAGTGATTCTTCTCTCTCTCTCTCTCTGTGGGATTGTGGATGATCATCTCCCCTGCTCGGATGGTTGGTCTTAGGCTGCGGTGTTTGGCAGAAATCAGCAATTTTTCAGAACATTGGAAGTTGCCCACAATTGGTTACTAGTGTATTTTTTGTCACTTCTAAGCACCTATGGACAGTCCTTTGCTTTTCCTTATAAGAATGAGTTTAGGAATGCTTTGCTTCATTCTAGGTCAGGCTGCTTGCAGATATAGACCCTTTCCTCTGTTGTCTTATTGCCAGTTACATTAAATACAGTATATGACAAGAGTTTATTAATAGTGTACTGTTGTCGGGGCGCCTGGGTGGCTTAGTCGGTTAAGCGTCCGACTTTCGCTTAGGTCATGATCTCGCGGTTCGTGGGTTCGAGCCCCGCGTCGGGCTCTGAGCTGACTGCCAGCTCAGAGCCTGGAACCTGTTTCCGAGTCTGTGACTCCCTTTCTCTCTGACCCTCCCCTGCTCACGCTGTCTCTCTCTCTCTCTCTCTCCTAGAAATAAATAAAACATTTAAAAAGTTAAAAAAAAAAATTAAAAAAAAAAAATAGTGTACTGTTGTCAACATCCATGCAAGTGTATACAGTGACTTCATGCAAAAAAAGATTCCATTGAGCCAATAGATAGCAGTGATTCTGTTAGTAATAGTGAAAGTCGTCCTATACAATAACCCTCCTCTCTCGTATCCGTCACACCAGCCACAAAGGTTTTCAAAGGTAAGTGCTGGTTAATTTGTTTATTTTTCATTATATTTTTGTATTTCCTTTTTATTTTGTAATATATTACAGTATTGTAATTATTTTTATATGAATATTTTGGGGTTGTAGAATGAATCATATGAGTTTCTATTACTTCTCATAGGGCAATTCACTTTGATATACAAGTACTTTGGATTACAGCATGTTTCCAGAACAAATTTACAAACTAAGGTTTTACTGTACGTAGCTGCATTTCACTTATAAGGAATGAGAACTTCAGAGGGCACTCTTAAAAATATAAGCAAGAGGGGCGCCTGGGTGGCTTAGTCGGTTAAGCGTCCGACTTTCGCTTAGGTCATGATCTCGCGGTTCGTGGGTTCGAGCCCCACGTGGGGCTCTGTGCTGACTGCCAGCTCAGAGCCTGGAGCCTGTTTCAGTCTGTGACTCCCTCTCTCTCTGACCCTCCCCTGCTCATGCTGTCTCTCTCTCTCTCTCCTAGAAATAAATAAAAAAACATTAAAAAAAATATAAGAAAGAGACTGGTAAAGAGTCTGGAATAGACAAAGCAACATGGAATGTGAGATGAACAGAGAGACCCCCAGAAGATTTACATCTTTGTCTTTGTCCAAGAGTGATATACGTAAGGCATGGCAAATTTGGCTGGTTGAGGTTTCCTATAGCATGATGCCGAGTGTCCTTAGCAGATTTAGTCAGAAGCCAGATCTCCATATATTGAAGACAGAGGAGATAGAGGTCCAGGTGGTCAGGGAACCTCTAGGTTACTCTTTTCCTAGATTTCCTTTTCAGGAGCAATTCACAACCTGTATTGGCTAGAAAGAAACAAAACAAGAAAGAAATTTTAAGCAAAAAGAGATCTAGTGTTGTTGCAAAAGACATTACCTACAAATTCTGAAATTCTAGACTTTATATATATGGGGAACCCAGAGTTGGAAAAGAGTGTTGGGTATTTGGGCTGCAGAAAACTTGTTCAAGTTATCTTAGTAGTAGAAGTTCCTTGAAAGGACACACATGGCAGTAGAGAAGACAGTATGCTCATGGGAATCCACATTCCTAGGTAGTGGCAAGCCCAAGAGTCATCTCTTCTGTTCCCCTAGGAGTAAGGATCTACAGTCCTGCACTCTGACACTGTTAACAAGTGTCTGTTACTTTCTGTTTATGCTTCCTTTGTGTCTTTTCTCATTGCCCATCAACTCTTTGGAGACCCAAAGTGACTAAACAGATTCTGGAGTTAAAACACCTAGTTAAAATACCTAACTCTATTCCTTGCTAACTGTGCATGTTACCTAACCTCAGTCTTCTCATCTGTAAAATGGAGATAATTGGTTGTTTTAATAATGGGTTTATATATCTAAAGCCCTTTGCTAATATATTCTATCAAATTCCCCCTGTTCCAGCTCTGGAGAAAGAAACTAGATGCCCTAGAAGTTTGTATTATCTCCTATTATGTAGAGTTCTGTTTTTTGGGTTTTTTTTCCCCCCAAGCGTATCAGATGGATGGTGACCAGTGACTGGCCACACTTGGGTCGGGTTTCTGTGATGTCCAGTTCATGGCCAACCCTTTTTTAGAGAACACTGTGTGGCCATTTTCATTAGGAAAAGGCTGTGGGTAGACAATTTTCCTTAGAAGGATGGTGAGTGTGGCAGGCACTGACTGGCAAGCCCATTTTGGGAGGGATTAGTGTAAAAAGGATGCTTTATCTAATTAACTAAATCCATCCATCATGCTGTTATTAAAATCTCTGACCCTTCTTTCTTTCTCACTTAACTCATGTAATTACTTCAATTCTGCACTTCTTCAATTATTATAATTACGTATTTTTTATTGAAGACATTCTTAGATGGTATGATGTTGACAAGATGATCTTTATGTTTCCTTCCATCTTGATAATTCAGTCAGGATGTCTTTACAATGATTCCTGTTAGTTTGGAGGGCAAGGGCCTTGTCCTCTTGTTTACGGCTATATTCCCAGCATTAGAATAGTGCCTGACATGTGATAAATGCTCAATAAATATTAGTTGAATGAATGAATAAAAAGGAGATTTGGAAGAGGGAAATGGTCAGGCAGAGTGATACTGGGCATACATTTTATGGTCCTTCTCTAATGTTTAATGCCTAATGTTTTTCTATTATAAGATAGAAAATTATCCATCACTCATTTTTTACTGGTGTATTCTTCTTACTGGACCAAAATAAATCCTCTGGAGGTCAGTGCAATAAGCTAAGCCAGGCATTGAACAGGCAGGAATAGAGGATGGAGATGTTTACACCCAGAAGTTGAACTGGTGTATTGCTGATAACTAGAAAAAGCATCGCGGAAGTCACTCTGCAGTTGCCATGGATACTATCTTGGGTGCTCTGAGATGTCATTACACAGTGGAAAGAGTCATGCCGAGTTGGGCTCAAATCCCAGGTCTGCTCTTCTTTGGCTGTATGTCCTTTAACAAGTTATTTAAACTCTAGAGCCTCAGTTTTCTTATTTATAATACGATGCAGAGTTGGATTGAAGATGATAATGGTGCTTACCATATAGCAAACATTTTCCATCACCTAGCCCTAATCATTTTCAATTATTCTGTGAGGTAGGTGTTGTTATTCCTATTGACAGATGAAACAACCAAGGTACAGAGAGGCAAGCCAATTTGTCAAGGTCATAAAACTGATAGTAGGTGGAACTAAGATTTAAGCCTGGGTTTGGCCTTCGCCTCATACCTTGAATAGAGATAATTCACGTGAAGTGCCTGGCACATATGGGCATTTAATAAGTGGAAATGTTAAGATAACTTCTCAGTATATACTCCCCTCAGGACTTTCTCATCCTCAGTGTTTCTTCCCATGTCAGAGAGCTCTAAAGACCCTCCTTTCTACCTCACCCCATTTCTTTATAGAAACTCATGCACTTCAAAGACCTTGTAAATGGAGTAAGACAGCAGCCAATACAATTGGCTACTTTCTAGACAATGCCATGGAAGGACAGTCCATTTCCTTGGTTTGAGAATCATTTAGGAGTTCATATGTATCTTATAGTGGTATTCTCAGATCCCCAACAAGTGGGTAAAAATGGGTCAGGTAGGTTTTTCTCCCTAAGTAAACACAGAAAACTGGTGTTCAAACCTTTCTCCCACTCGCCATCATGCATCAGCATTGCCTTTTCAAGTGCTCTGCACTATAGCCTTGAGAGATTCTTTATAAAACCAAATTTGATTCTGTTCTCTGGATCAAAGAAATGATTACACCCTGGAGGGCTAAAACTATTATACAAGAAGAAAGAGAAGAAGAGGGTAAACGCTGAGATGGGGAATAATTACTGCCAAAGGTGAAGGAGATTGACTGGAAGCATGATACCTGTATAATTGAGGCAAAGTGAATATAAAAATCTGTGCTTGTTTCCAGCACACACATTCAGAGGTCCTTGGCGACTGGTGTGTACAGCAGGTGGGGTGCTTAAATGGTTGCTTCTCTCGGATCTTTGCTTTTATAATCTGCTTTTACAAGGCCTATTTAAGGAGTCCACTTTACTGCTGGCAAGGGAGTGTAGCACAATAAAGCTATATTTAAAAAACAATTCCAGTTATCGTAAATTTCTTATGACATTCTTTGAGTGTTAAATCTGCAGACAAAGGTAATGTGCAACTCTCTCCAGACCTTAAAAAGAATTTCTGGTTATGGTTGAGTTTTCCAACAGAAGCCCGGATGGTGGGATGACAGGAATGGGAAACCAGAGAGCCTGACCTCGATCTATCTACATGCATAATTTTCTGCCTCTGTGGGTTCTGCTCTTTATTGGAAGCTGGGATTTGTTTTCTGATTGCTCTAGGAATTTATTTCAGGGCCTCCTTCTGGGCTCTGGGGAGAATTGTGTATCCTAGCCCACAAAGTGTATTAGACAAATAAAGGGCCTAGCAGGGTTGTAGTTGAGGAAATTCTGTCTCAGATCTTGGCTTCTTTACCTACCTTCACTTTCTAGATTGTCAGTTTCATTTCCATGATGAGACTAGGCTCAGTCTTTGTGTTATATGGCTTATCAAAGGGACTTTGCTGTTCTCCGTGAAGTTTAGAGCTTGGCCTGGTCTTGCCTGATCGATCCCCTTTCCTCCTTCTTCTCTTCTTCCTCTTCCTGGAAGTCCTGCTCCTCCCCCTCTCCATCCACTTCCCCCTCTCTCTTTTCTTCCACTTCTTGCCTTGGTGTCTTTGCACACACTTTTATTTTTCATCTATTCTACTTTCTTCACTTCATTTTTAACTTCACTTTGCTTTTCTTACTCCGTATCTCAAGCCTAACTCATCCTCTGTAGTTTTGCCCTGCATGTCTCTTCCTTCCCCCGCTATGATACTTTACGTTTTCTCAAAGTCATATTATTTATCACTTTTTCAAAAGAACATGCATCATTAATGGTCATGAAAGCCCTGGGGGACAGAAGTGGAAGTGAAAAGCACTCCTCCTCAACACACAGGTGGACTGACAGGAGGAGGGAAAGACTAGCTCCGGGGCCCCAGAGAAACTAGCCTGGGCTGCGTACTCCCACTCCCCTCTGGATGCCTTTGTGGGTCCCACTCAACAGGAGACACTCACCTGTCTAACCATTTAGGCCAAAACTTTGAATTGACTTATCTGCTGGTTTTTGTTCCCACACCCAATAAGCCTATAATTATTTGCTCTTGAGGACAAGCATTAATACTGTTAAAAGTGCTTGCCCAACTCACTGTGCTCAGAAACATAACGGGAGTGGCAGCAGAGACAACACTGCAAATGGTTGTTGAGGAAAGCTTTGATTCTGAGAAGAGCAGAAAATCAGTAGTGAGAGCCAGACAGAATGTCTGAGCACTAATCAGCAAAAGAAGAAAAAAGCATGGGGTGCAGACCTTGTGAAAGGTCCCATGAAATGTACTGCAGCCAGAATGAGTAAAGAGGCAGCAGCAAAGCCCATGTGGGTGGTGAGGGACTGACACACATGGACGAAGCAGGGAGGGGAAGATTGGTGGCCAAGAGGGCCAAGTTTGGAGAACTATGATACACTTAGAAATGCACTTCCCAGTCTTTCTTCAAAGAAGAAATTGTTGCCCCTGCTGCAGGGAATGCTCTCTGCAGATGGCCTTCAGCTCTCAATCCATTTAGGGGTTGGATTAGCTGCAGAGAGCCTCTTGTCAAAGGCCACACCTTCCTGAAGTGACCTACATCTAAATACTGATAGAAGGGGAGGGAAAAGGCTCAGTCACTTCAGGCCAGTGTAAGACAACTCTGTTGGGACATTTTAGTCGCAGAGTTCTTCATGGGATTGGCCAAGGATGGCTTTTGGGTTTGTGTTACAGCTCAACTTCTCCTCCTACCCAGTCTTCTTTCTTTTTTCCTCCCACAGGTACTTCCCTAATGAGTATCCTCCATACAGACCTCCATTCTCATCTGCTTCCCAGAGAACCAGTGATAGTTGGTGCCTGGTGGTCTAAGAAAACAAGTATTAAGGTGGAATTTTGGAGCCAGATGACTTATTTCCCATTTGGTAAGAAATCCTTCAATAAAAGAGCACAGATAGCTTCTGGTACAAGGAGGAAGTTCAGTTATTAAAACTTTCATGAGGGTGGGATGGTATACCAGTGGAAAGGAATGCTATGTATTAAATGTTGGAGAAATTGTAACTAGAATAACAATGAAATCGAGTGGCTGTTGCTAAGCTCAGTTGATCTGCTAAACTGCAGGGTGGCAAACCAAGACCCATTGGTGAAATTCTGCCCATTGCCTGTTTTTATAAATAAAGTTTGATCAGAACACAGCCATACTCATCCTTTACATACTGTTTATAACTGTGCTTTTACTATGAAGGCAAGTTGAATAGTTGTGATAGCAATTTTATGGCCTCAGAGCCTAAAATGTATAGTGCTATACATATATCCCTATAAAGAAAAAGGTTGCTGACCACCGCACAAGTTAATAAAAAAAGAGTTAGAATGATTAGCAAGAAATTGCAAAACCAAACGTGAAACCCACAGACCTTTTTGACACACTACAAAGAGGCTCTCATCTCAGGGAGTGAGAGGGCAGAGAAAGAGCTATGGAGCTAAACCAGGACTTAGTGTAGTAACTGAGCTCCAAGGAAGGTTAAACTCCCTGATAAGGGCGGGGGTTGGGGGGGAGTTGTCTATTGTTGTCTATTGAGGTTGGGGCTCTGGTTAGGAAAGAAGAGGACCCTAACACACTGGATAGGGATAGCTAGATATCAGTATAATAATAATAATCTTAAACTTCTAGATTCTTCTGAACTCTTTGAGCCTATAGAAGTAGCCCAGCAATCCCCACTAAGAGCTAACATACTCCCTTTCTTGCTTGAAGAAAATGTAGAGACCTTTCCCTTGAGAAACAAAGTATACTCACTTCAGGGTCCCCTCATCTCCCATTTTGGCCTCTAGACCTATAACTCACAGCCAGAAGTGTGCCGGGCCTGCAAGGGAAGGAGAGACTATACTTTAAGGGAGCTGCAGAATTAGCCAGAAAGTCCTGGGAGGAGCTGGCAGAGTATATGTGGGACTGGATTCCTAGGGCATGGGAACTAAAATATATGGGTAGATAAGGGAGATTTTTATTGAATTAGGAGTATTCTTCAGAGACACAGGATTAAATACTCTATCAAAGACTCCAGAGATATGGCAGACTTGTTACAAAGTCTAGAAGCATGTAAAATTAGTAGCCCACACTGAGTGAGGCTGAAATGCAAGAATTTCCATGGAAAAAGATGGAGGAAATTATCAAAAGACTTCGGGAAATAGCATGCTAAAATGGATGTACTATGTAAAGCTAAAAACCTCACCAGATGATTATGTTCCATGGGAAGATCCAGAGGATGTACAATTTATCAGGACCCCAAGGAAAGCTCTGATGAGAGGGTCGATAGCCTCAAGAAGTCCTGTGATGCCTCTCCTTTATAGGCCCTGGTTAATGATAGGAGAAACTATTACAGAACAAAGCTCACTGATAGCAGTGGCCTGATTGGATTCCTAACACAATCGAGGCCAGCTAGCAGCACTTAACTGTCAGAAGCCAGGTGGATATAATTTTCATAAAGAACACCAAGGTTGAAATGGCAGCCAAGAAGACATGATCTACAGAGAGCTGTGAATTGTTAACAGACTGTGGTATCCCTAGGGGCAGAATAGATGTGTGTGCACCAAAGATATTATTCAACTTGTATTATCAGAGAACATCAAGAATGGATCATCAAGAGGCTAAGGGAAGTCACCCCAATAAAAAGTCATGGTTCTTGCCCATTTTCTGGACCTGAGCCAGTTTTTGGATCTCTAACCTGTTTAAAGGGGAAACAGCCTCTGGAACAAAAGACTACAACACCATGACAACGTATGCAGTAATGATTCTTCCATTTCTTTCCCAAAAAAGATGTATAGCAATTTACTCAGGGCATTGTGAAAAGGGAATACTGTTTCAAAGACTGTTGGACATAATGTTGAAGTTAACATTGATACCTGAAGACATGAAATATTTTTGTAGTTCTGCTAAAATAGAGACTTACAGGGTCCAGTAAAACATGGACTTTGACAAAGGTCTAGCTTATTTTATGTTTCTTGGTTTGTGAATCATCCTGTGGTAACTTTCCCAGTCCCCAGAAGTATAATTGGACTAGAAATACTTGGTAATTGGTACAACCTTTTCATTGTGCTTTTGACCAGTGGAGTAAGAACTACCTATAATAAAGGGGGGAAGCTCAAATGCAAATGCCTAAACTTCCATACCTCTGGACAAGATCGTAAGTTAAAATATTTATATTCCAGGATTGGATGGAATAGATGTTAGTGCTACCATTAAGAATATAAAAGAATCAGGAGTGATGGTCCCCATCATATCTGCATTTACATTCCTAGTCTGCTACCTGTAGAAAAACCAGACTGATCCTACCACAGATTTAACCAAGTTGTAACCTCTATTGCAACTGCTATGCCAAATGAGGTTAACTCTTGCAAAAGAGATTAACATGGCTTCAAGTACACAGAATATGTCCATTGATTTGGTGAATGTTTGCTTTCCTATCCCTGTTTGGAAAAGAGAATCAGAAATTGTTTGCATTTCTTGGATTGGATAGCAATATAAATTTGCATTTTACCCCTAGGGCCATGTTATGTTTTCTATTTTCTGTCATAATACAAACCAAAGAGATTTGGGTAATGTGGATACATCAAAGACCATCTCATTGATATACTGTATCAAAGACATTAAGCTAATTTGCTTTAATAAACAAGAACTAACTAGCATGTTGGAGACCTTGGTAAGACACATGCTTTCAAGGAGGTGAAAGAGGGACCTGAAATATCAGTAAAATTTGTGGGAGTCCAGTGATCAGAGACATTCTGGGACCTTCTTTCCAAAACTAATGCAAATTATTGCATCTTGCTCCTCCCCATCACCAGAATAAAGTGAAGACCTATAAGCCTTTTATGACCCTGGAGCAAGCATATTTCACATCTGTGAATACTGCTTCATTCATATAACAAGCAATACAAAGGCTGCTGGCTTTGAATAGGGCTTAGCATAGGAAAGGGCTCTTCAGTAGGTCCAGGTTGTGAGCCCCTCAGCCTGCCACCTCAGTCATAGAATACAGCAGACTGTATGATATTAGAGATATCACTGGTGAGAAAGATGCCTGGTGGAGTCTATGGCAAGATGCAACAAGAGAATCACAAGATAATTTAGATTTCTGGGTTTAAGGCCATGAAGTGAAGAATTATACTACTTCTGTGAAAAAACTTCTGATGTGCTAACTTTCACCTTAAAAAGCTAGAAAAAGAAGAGCATACTAAACCCAGAGGCAAACAGAAAGAAAGAATAAAGACTAGAGTGGAAATAAATACAGAACAGAAAAGCAATAGAGAAAATTAATACAATAGAAAGTTGGTTATTTGAAAAGATCAAGAAAATTGGCATATCTTTAGCTATACTGACCAAGTTAAAAAAAAGAAGACTCAATTTCCTCGAATCAAGAATTATATAAGGGACATCACTACCAACCCCACAGAAGTAAGAAAAGATTATAAGGGACTAGAAGAAATAACTGTATACCAATAAGTTTAAAAACCTAGATAAAATGGGTAAATTCCAAGAAAGATAAAAACTAATGAAACTGAGTAAGCAGTAGAAAATCTGAATAGACATAAAACAAGTAGTGAGATTAAGTTAGTAAAAAAAAAAAAGTAAAAGCCAATTAAAGCCCAAGACCAGATGGCTTTACTGCTGAATTCTAAAAAGTATTGAAAGAAGAATTAATAGCAGACCTTCACAAAATCTTCCAAAAAATTAGAAGAGGCAGGGATACTTCTCAACCCATTCTATGATGCTGGCATTACCTTAATACAAAATTAAGGTAACTCTTGTAGGCGATACCTAACATTTAAGAGCTAAAACTATAAAACTCTTAGAAGAAAACAGATGTCACTCATCATGATCTTGGGTTAGGCAGTGGTATCTAAGAAATGACACCAAAAAAAGCTACAAAAAAAATAGGTATTAGATCTCATTAAAATGAAACAAAACAAAACATTTGTGCTTAAAGGACACCATTGAGAAAGTGAAATGAACCCAATAATGGGAGAAAATATTTGCATACCATATATCTGGTAGGGGTCTAGTCTCTAGAATATATGAAGGACTTTTACAATTCAACAATAAAAAGACAACATGATTTAAAAGTGGGCAAAAATTTCAAGTAGAAATTTCACCAGTGAAATTGGTTTATGGGTACATGAAATGATGTTCAACATCATTAGTCATTTAAAAAATGCAATGGCTATAATAAAAAAAGGTGGATAAAAGCAAGTGTTGGTGAGATTGTGGAAAAATTGGAATCCTTCCGTATTGCTTTTAGAAATGTAAAATGGTTCAACTGTCTTGGAATATGGTCTAATGGTTCTTCATAAAGATAAATTTAGAGTTACAAGATGACCCGGAAATTCCACTCATAGGTTCAATAAAACATGTGCCCTCACAAATACTAAAAACTAAACACAAAAATTAAAAACCACTGAGATATTCACTTTGAAAGGTTGAGTTTTGTGGTGTGTGAATTAGAAATAAATAAAGCCACCCAAAAACAAAAGAGTAAGGCATCTGGGATACAAAATTTAAGGAGGCACTTACTTGTGTGCAAGCCCCTGCTTAAATTTTGTGTCCTAGTTGTCTTGCTTGCCTCACCCTAAACCACTAAACTTCACTTCTAAGTTTCCCACAGGAAGAGATGCCCACTGAAATACTAGAGAAGCTGTTCCACAGAAAAGCATATGCAAAAGTTGACCCAAGTGATAGAAGGGGCAGACTGTACTGGATATGGATACATGCCCTCCTGATTTCTTTAAGGAGTGCCTTGTACTAGTAGCAGAGAATGCTGTAAGAAGCTGTAGTTGTCACCGTCTTCAGAGATTGAGCTTCAGAAAGCCACTTTTCTCAAAGCAGTGCACCTTCTGAGGCATTCCACATTCACCGACTGGTTGAAGAACCATCTAAAGGCTCAGCCATTCCAGCCCAGTGGGAGATACTCTGATGGGTCATTCTAGCTACACAACTCCTCCACGAGTAGGCCAAGGCGCTTGTCCAGGCCATAATCAGAGCTCAAGTTCTCCCTCTCCCAATCCAGCTTGCTCTCCTTCTTTCTACTGTTGTCCCAAGAGCACTTCCTAATAAACATTCTGCACGCTCAAGTAGGTTTCCTGAGACCCTAATCTGCAACAGGGTCTAGGGAAATTATAAGCAAGCAAACAAACAAATAGATGAACAACAAATACACAGAATCCAGCAGAATTAACCACTATCTTTTCTTCAAGGGGGTGATACTCATTTTATAATGGTATCAGACCCCAGAATTAGAGGATCATCCCATCTCAGCATTTAACAGCTATTCACACAAAAGGCCTACATTCCTTTTCAGAATGAACTGAGGGAAGAAGGCAACCAATAACAAGGGATTATGGATTCTGAAGTTCAGCCTGTGGCAGGGGTGGTGGAACATGGTGGTAGGGATGTGGTAGAAGTGTCCAAGAAAGGATACACCACCTTTCCTGTCCTGAAGTTGTTCACAGTCTTCGGACCGATGTGGGTGATAATCTATGTAATCATGTAACTTTAGGGCAGGGCTAATGATTATAGTCTGGAACCCTGCTTCTTAAGAGTTTTTCAGCTTCCCCTTTCTCCTCTTCCACCCACTCCCTTACTCTGGAGTCCCCGGTTCCTGCTGCACATGTGTTTGCGGGGGTGAGGAAGGCCTCCTGGCAGATCTGCCAAGCAGACCACTGTGGCCTGGATGTAGCCTCTGGGAGAAATCTATCCATGATGAGAAGCAGAGGTTTTTTGATGAGCAGGCCAAAGACCTCAGGGTATCAGCCACAACCACTAATCACCATATTAACGTGGTTTTGTAAAGACTTTCCAACATCTGTTATGCAATGAACATTGCTTCTAGACTAACTCCTTACTACATACAGAATCAAAGAGTCTAGAACCTATTACCAATCTGCATCCAACCAGCCCTGGCCAGCCATAGGTATAGAGGGAGAGACAGCAGTCTAAAAAGTGTTATTGGGGGATTTAGAGAGGTCCTTTCGTCTGTTTTCTAGCTCCATGGTTAGTAATGCTTCCCTTCTAGGCTTGAGGTTTTGCTTACCTATCCAAGCATAATCTTTTGAAAAATGAAATGGAAAAAAATTTTAAATAATCTAAATTAAACTTCTACTACTTATTACTTATGTGATTCTGACAGTTATAAAACTTCTGTGAGCTGAAGTTTCCTCAGGTTTAAAATGAAATGAGAGTAACT
Organism: Hyaena hyaena; assembly: GCF_003009895.1. NCBI lineage: Eukaryota > Metazoa > Chordata > Mammalia > Carnivora > Hyaenidae > Hyaena > Hyaena hyaena. The sequence continues at coordinate 17,507 of NW_024082782.1, read as the reverse complement.
GTGGCCCACCTCACAGGGGTTATTAGAAAGATAAAGGTAACAATGGTGACAGTTTCATACACTGTCAAGTATGATATAATTGTAAGAGGTTATTATTTTCAGCTGTTCCCATTTCATTGTAAATATTGTAAATGATATTACTGTCAGTTTTCTCTCTTTATCTGAGGACATTGAAAAATGGGAGTTTTATACAAACTATAGAAATGATCACTGAAAGTATAGTCTTTAAAAATGGGAGTTTAGGGGCGCCTGGGTGGCTTAGTCGGTTAAGCGTCCGACTTTCGCTTAGGTCATGATCTCGCGGTTCGTGGGTTCGAGCCCCGCGTCGGGCTCTGTGCTGACTGCCAGCTCAGAGCCTGGAGCCTGTTTCAGTCTGTGACTCCCTCTCTCTCTGACCCTCCCCTGCTCACGCTGTCTCTCTCTCTCTCCTAGAAATAAATAAAACATTAAAAATTACATTTATAAAAATGGGAGTTTAAGGCAAAGAAGGAAGGGATATTTGGGAGAAGTTATGTGATGTACTTATCAAGGGTAAGTTGGGGCATGTGTCTAACTAAGAGGCAGAATGTACTGGGTAAACCCAAGAGGTAGTGAATTGGTGGTGGGGAATTGCTGTCAACAATTAGTTAATCACTTTGCAGTTCCCCAGGAGTGAGCCCTAGACCACACAGTGTAAAAAGAGCCAAGTACAGATAACCTCATTCATCCATCCATCCATCCATCCATTGAAAAAACAATTAACCAGCTTTTCACTTTGTGCTTGACACCAAGACAGTCGAATAAAACACAGTTGCACAGAGTGGTGGCAGAGACAGGCTAATAGATCACCCATTTTCAGCATAATATGGTGAAGCCGTGACAGTGGTAACAAGACTCGAAGCACAGCAGAGGAGCATCTATATCAGATTAGGAAGCTCGAGAAAGGTTTCTTGGAAGAGGTGAGGCTCGAGCTGAATTTAGAAAGATGAATAAGTCTTGGATGACATGGGGGCGGAGAGAGTGTTTTCCTCGAAGAGGGAACAATATGTGCAAGGACTGGGAGCCGAAAGCAGTCTGTTGTATTTTAAGGAACCACAAGTAATTTTAAATGACTGTTCTGAAGGTGTGTGGGGAGGGTGGGTGGGAGGAAGTGAGGTATGTGTGGAGGTAGGAGAACAGAGGTATGGGAGGGCAGAGCCAAAATATCTGATCTGATAATATCTGATCCTGAGAGCTATGTGGGACCTGCATCTGGGGGATAGTGACACAGAGTTACATTCTAGAAAGAGTAGAATTGCTATGAAGGTGATAAATCCCAGAGGCAGGAAGCTCAGGATTCTGCATGGCACCAGGAGAGCATGAAGTGGGCAGTAGCCTGGCCTTGGGTGGGGGTGAGGGGAGTAGAGCCAAAAGAGTCTGCAGAGGTTGATGGCACGGAGCTCTCTGAGTATATGTGAAGTGTAACAAGTTAAAATGCCCCCTCAGAAGCTGAAATGTACAGATAATTTGGGTTTGGTCCCTTGACACTTTCTATTGAAACCTTCCTTTACCCCAGTGGGGGGCCAGGTGTCCACTGATGGTCTGCCTACTTTCAGGCTCTGGCATGAGGACCAAGCAGCCAGCTCTGTTCAGTTGAACAGAGGACTCAGCTCAGCACTAGTCATGCCCAGTCCATTATTTACTCCAGGAAATAAAGCTCATCTAAAGCAGACTTGCACAAAACGGAGTCTGCAATTTCCCACACTCCCTGCAAGGCCACAGCTTTCCTGCCTTGCTTCCCCCTGTGGAGCGCCATGTGGTGGCCCAGAGCAGCGCCTCCATAGGGTCGTCCTCTGCCGCTTATGCTCCCCTCCCAGTGCACATACCATCCTCTGTTGGGAATGACAGATGACTATTTTGGTCTTGGGATTTCCTCTTCAGAGTGTGTCTGTCACTTCCCCAGTCTGTGATGAATGCATTCTAAAGAACTTAAAGGCTGTTTGACTGGGGCTGAGGCATCTATTTTAGGTTAGAATTTCTGACATTCCAGGAGCATTTTTTTAATAGAAAAAAAGAATATTAGAAAGTGGTATTCTGCTCTTTTCTACATAACAACACTTCTGTGCTACCTAGTGGTCTGGGATGACGTGGCATGTTTGAGAATCCATAGATGGTGGTCTGGGGTGGGTCATCAAATGGCCACAGCATCTTTCCAGTATTCATGCCATTGCAGTGTGTCTTTGTATTTCCTCCCATTAAGAGGAGACAAATTTCTCTTTTTTTTCTTGGGGTATTTAAAGAGTGGGAGGTTTTTTTAAACAAATTTTTAAAATATTTATGTATTTATTTTGAGGTGGGGGAGGGGTAAGGATCAGAAAGAGATGAGAGAAGGAGAATACCAAGCAGGCTCCACACTGACTGTGCAGAGCCCGATGTAAGGCTTGAACCTGTAAAATCATGGCCTGAGCTGATAGTAAGAGTCAGAAACTCAACCAGCTGAGCCACCCAGGCACCCCAAAAGAATGGGAGTTTTAAAGGGAAAGATGGAAGGGAAGATTTGGGAGAAGTTGTGTGATGAACTTGGGGCAGCACTCAGGGAGGGCAGCTCTACGTCTGTGGTCAACTGGGAGGCAGAATGTACCAGATCCATCTGAGAGACAAGGAGCATTGGGAAGTTGCTGAAGAAAGTAAATTAATTACTTTGTAGTTCTCTAAGGGAGAGCCCTGTACCAAACAGTGTCCAAAAAGAACCAAGTGCAGATTATTTCATTTATTCCACCATTAATTCATTAACTCATTAATCCATTAAGTTAAAAAACATTTATCAGCTTTCTGTTTGTATCCATCGGGTACTGTGAGAGGTGAGTCTGAGTGTAATATGATAGTCCTAGCTGAGCTGTGGTGAGCCCAGCCTAGGCCAAAATCATCACCTGAGAGAATCATGACTTAAATAATGTCAGTGTTTGTAAGCCTCTAAGTTGTGGTGTGGTTGATGTGCAGCAAAAGCTAAGGCATGAACTCAGTCTAAAGGATATATATTTTGGTCTTTATTTCCCTAGAAACCTCCTTAGGTTTACCCCCTGCCCTGGGAAATGGGTAATGCCAGATTTTAAAGTCAAAAAGTTCCATGCCATAGAGCAGAGCAAGAAAATTTCATGAAAACAGAGGAAAATGTTTGGACCTTCACTGGAATATAGAACACAACCAGGGTTAATTTTTAAAGGTATACAAGGAAGGTTAGACCCCAATAACCTTTAGAATTTAGAAGCTTACAAATATAATTAAAGACATTGCTTTAATTTTTTTATTGCCCCAGGTAATACTTGATTTGGTGATTTTGTCTATTTTTTCTTGAACATTTTTTGCTCATAAAAACTTTATTCTAAGTTTATCACAGAAAAATTATTTTTCCATTTCTTCTGGCTCATCTGCAAGTTTTATGCATTTTAGCAAAACGAACCATGGGTTACCCTGGAACAATGCGAATCTTTCAGAGGTTCTCTTTGAGAATAACAATATTAAGTAGAAGAATAAAATATCAACTAACCATTGTAAATTTATTACAGACTAGGTACTCTGCTTATTATCTTATCCAATGTTCATTAGCTCATATGAGGTAGAAACCACCCTCATTAGTGATCCCGCTTAAAAGGTAACTAAGGCTCATAGGTCTTTGACTGGGAGAAAGTCAGCAGAAGGTAGCTGGGGTACCGGAGGGCATTGCGCTGAATGTGCCCTACTCCTGGCTCTCACCTTGTATTTGGGATTGAACCCACACTCTGCCACTGTTCTCCATTGTTGCTCCTAGGCCAGCCATTCAATTTCTCTGCACTTCAGTTTCATCATCTATAACATGGAAGTAACAATATACAGATGCAGAAACGGGGGGCTGAGATATGGCATTTTATGTTAGTGTAGTAGTAGCTATGGAAGCTCTCTGGGGATGGAAATTCGAATCTTGCACACGGTAGAAAATTTGTTTTTGTCCCTACAAAAGTGGTTAGGGAAAGCAATTAGTCTTGATCTCAACAGGTTTCCTTATTTTTCTGTCTTTTCCCTCTTTCTCCACACTGCATTTGAAGGATATTCCATAAATGTAAGTCTTTTGAACAATTCCTGGTTCTGGCCCACTAGACTGGGGCCTGGCCATCTTTGACATGAACAGAAGACAGACCCCTTGTCAAGAAGCTCAGGGACACCAAATGCTTTGTCATTGTCCTGTGAGAGATACAGAAACTGGGAGCAACAAGGACATCCAATGAGTGATGGTAGAAGCAAATTGTGGAGACAAATGGTACTTACTGAGTGGGAAGGTTTAGGAAACTCACAGTGTGGCCAGTGTATCTGCAGAAGGTGGCTGTTCCCTTTGTGTCTCCTGAAGAATGTAGACCTGTTGAGGGGGCACAGGTGGATGAGTGGGGATGCGTGCTTAGAGGAAATGCAATGTTTATTATTTGGAACTAGGGGTGTGTCCATTGTGTGTTCTCAAGTAGTCCCAACCACTCAGACACACAGACACGCAAGTTTGTGCACACACACGGGCACTGGTACACACACAGGTGCATAGGGACAGATATATGCACACAGACCCAGGCACACGTTATAAGAGATGCACTTAAGCAGTACTCCTTTATTATTATTTTTTAATATTTACTAAATATGGCCAAGAGAAAGGAAGATCAATAGATAATACAAGATAAAATGAATCTTCAGTTCCTTAACAAGGAGGAAGGGAAAATGTATAAAATGTCGACATCAGGCTCAAGGCCAGTGAGGAGGGCTGCCCCTCTGGTCTCATAAATCCTACCTAACAAGACAGAGATTTCCAGTCATAAAGCATCTCATTCTCACATGGTGTTATTTCCATAAATATGGTATATAAAGAACACAATGATGAGTGCTAACTCAGATCACTGGGGAAAAGACAAATGTTCATAAAGGAGCATTTGTTGCCAAAGTGAGGTTTTAGAACTTGTCTCAAAAGGAAGGCTCAAAACTGCTCTGAAGAAATAAATACACATTCGTGTCTGTGTGTGTGTGTGTATGAATAATTATTTTTTCTTTAGTATTTTCCCATCAGCAGAAATCTAGACTGCTGAGTAAGGAGGCCAAAGGGACATGACCCTTGCATTCACAATAGCATTAACTGTCCTTTTTTTCCTTATGTGTGTTCTAAGTGTTGTCACTGATAGGCTTTTTACCAGTCCACACTTGGGGACTGCTGGAGTGTTGTTCAGGCTTGCTGGAGGATTCCTGCCCAGGTCACCGAAGCCACATTCTGGTTAACAGTGATCTTTCTAATTAAGAGAACTTCCACCAATACTCTGTGCTCCATGAACAAGAGAGGAACTCTCTAAGAGGCAGTGAAGCCAATCTTATAGTCTGTTATCTCCTAGTATTTTTGACTACCTGCCACCTAACTCCTCCTATCCCAGTTTAATCTGTGGTCCTGTGGGGCATTTTATAACTTTGAACAGCTTCTGATTCTCTCAAAACCAGAAGTCCTGAGGGTGCAGCGACAAATCAGTTAACCTCCTTCTGCATCACCTCCAGAAGGCTGTCAGCTAACCCCCATGGACAGCTGCAGAATCATGTAGATCATGCAAAGAACAGTTGTTGTTTGTTTTTTTAAGGAAGTTTTTCCTATAGGAAGAAACACCTCTCTTCTTCCCCAGCCTTCCAATATATATATTCCAGATTTCTATGTCTATATCTATATCTAATCTATATCTATATCTGCTGCCTACTTAAGTTTTCTACTGATCCACCCACTCCATTCTTTTGTCCTGTGTCCTATGGCAAGAACAGACACTTGACTATAGGGCACAGGTTAAACTTCCATATTCCCTAAACAGTTAAACCCATGTTCCCTCCTTTCCCCACAACAGCCCCCCACCCCCCACCCCGCCATCTGCCATGATACACATAAACAATGCACACAAAGCACAGGGATACCTAGGTGACCTAGGTCTCAATAAGGGTGTCAGAGAACTGGGATTATACACATTCACTCACTTGTTCACAAACACTTCCAATGGAAATTTATTCCAGGCATTTTGCCGGGTACTGTGACATTTCAAAGATAAAGATGAAATGTCTCTGCCCTCAATGAGCTTTAAACTCTGATAGTGACTTGGAATTACATTATACCTAAACTTTCCATGATAATGTTTTCAGGGACTCATTAAAAGGGGGAAAACTCATTAAAAGGGACCACTGATTTAAAGTAGGACAGATAAAATTGAAGGATTGGAAAATGGCGACTATCAGGGAAAGCTAGAGGAAGCACTATTATTTAGCACAGAAGGAAAATGCCAAAGTGATGACTTAATAAGAGTATTTAAGTGTATAGAGGATAGACTCCATTATGGATCTATCACCCACGAATTTATCTAAAACCCTTTTTGAACCAAATTATCTTTTTTTAGTCTATGCTATCTCTAGGGGTAATGAGTTCCTTATGTAGACTGCCTGCTGTGTGAAATAACACATCCTTTTGCTTCTGAAATTTCTCCCTTTAAGCTCATAGGAACTCCCCTAATTCTGGGTTCCCAGGATTTGGTTAGCAGTCCTCATATTGTGTACCCTCCCTGAACCCGGCATGATTTTGCAGGCTGCTTTCGTATCTACCCTCAAGCCCTTGTTTTTCTGAAGAGTCCTTGTTCTTCTTTACAGAGAAGACCCTTGAGTTTTCCTATCAAATTAGCTATACAGTTTCCTGAGATTTCTCCAGTTCTTATGCATCCTTTTAGGGGCATGCTAAAAACAACAAATGTATTAATTAATCTAAAACACATTTCTCCCTACATTTTAACATCTCTAAAATCAAGGTATGTTCTACAATCACTGTTAAGAAAAAAATAAGTCCAAGATTAATTGGCAGCATTTTTTTCACCTTAGCATTAAGGAAAAATAATGGCATGCCTTGATGCTTACCTTCAATTTCATGAAATGTGGCATTAATATTCTGTTGGTCTTGGTGGGACAGTAGATGATAGGACACATGTTAATGTTTCTGAGATGCCCTTTGGACTCTTCAGGATTTAGTTAATTTGTGAATTTGTTCAGTGTTTCTCGGGTGCTTTTTCCCCAACCAACATCTTTGTTTCAGAAGCCAAGCCAGCATCTCTGTTATTTAGAATTCTTGGTCTAACACCACATACCCATCAGTACCTAAATGCTGCTAACCACTAAGATAGATGAGGAAACACCTGTGTTTCCTTCCTTTTCCATAATAACCTCCCCACCCCAGGCTTTGATTCCCATCCTGGCTCCCCACGTAAATCCTACAGGATATTCCCCCTCCCCCCTCCCACCATTGGTTCTATTTAGAAGTAAAGAGAGAGTCTTTACCCCTCATCCTCCCATCCAGGTTTGAATAGAAAAGACAAGAGAATGTCAGGATGGAACTCTGAGTTCCTTGGGAAAAGGAATTGTAGAAAACATCATGGTATCATTATTATTATCATGTTGACCGTGTCCCTTGAAATCTCAGCCATCCTGGAGAACGGATTTTCAACTAAAGTGCAGCTCTATAATCGGAGCTTAATTGGAGGCAGAGTCTGTTCAGCAAGCTTCTCGGCATGATTCTCCTTTCTAAGGCAGATTGTATTTCACTTTGCATAATGAGGCAGTCTTTCTATTTACTGATTATTTCCTTATATAACTTGATCCAGTGATCAAGAAGTTGCCGCCAAGATGTTAAACAACTAATACACATATTCCCAATTCCTGATGTGCAGAGCACTTAAGATCCCTCTTCTGCTTGCTGATTGAAGTTTGTGCACACTATATGTCAGAGGACACATTTTGCTAGAAGGCAAGGCTTATATTCCTGGCATTTTATATATAAAGCCAGGAGGAAAAGAACAGGGTAATGTCTCCATGGCTGGCATCTTGAAGGTATGAGATAGATGGGAAATTCTTAGGGTTGACCTAATAAAAAAATCACACAACTAGCATTTGCAGGGCACTTTATAGTTTCATTATTAATTTATTCCCTACACCACCATGACAGAAATAAGCAAAACGGGTATTATCCCACTTTGATTATGAGAAAAGCAATCATCGAAACAGTTAACTTGTCCAAAAATACAGTTAACAATTAGTAGTACCAAAAATTGAGTACAGGTGTTTTGATTCATAGCCTTGGGTATCATGCTGTCTCCCCCTGAAAGCTGACTGTACTCCAGGCCTTACCCCAGCCCTCCTGACAACCACCAGTACTGTGGCATCTACCAGTATTGTGTCCTTAATGATTCAGATAAGAGAGCCAGTAGTCTTGTACCAGTTTCCTTTGATAATTTCTTCAAACACCCAGTTTGTTTTATAACATAGGCCAGAAATGCTCCCTTTCTCCATTATTCCTATTAGCATCTCCTTGCTTGTTTTCTCTATAGAGCTTATTCTGGTATGCGACTTGTCTGTGTATTAACATGTCTGCTTACTGTCTGCCTCCCCTGTAGAATGTTAGGTGCATATGGCTGTATATTGTTACGTACAGGGCCCAGCATGGTGCCTGACACATAGTAGGCCTCCAACAAATATTTGTTAAATGAATGGCTGAATAAAAGGTGCTTGAAATGGCTAAGTTTACCAATCAACACTAGAGTTTTGTTTTTCATTTTTTAAATGTTTTTATTTCTGAGAGAGAGAGAGAGACAGCGTGAGCAGGGGAGGGTCAGAGAGAGAGGGAGATACAGAATCTGAAACAGGCTCCGGGTTCTGAGCTAGCTGTCAACACAGAGCCCGATGTGGGGCTCGACCCCACGAACTGTGAGATCATGCCCTGAGCCGAAGTCAGACGCTTAACCAAGTGAGCCACCCAGGTGCCCCCAATCAACACTAGAGTTAACAGCTTGGACTTTTGTAAGTGAGCCATTTTATTACAGATTTTATCTCCCTGAACAACAAGTCTGTGTTCAAGGTGATGGTCATGGTATTTTGTAGTGTCAGTCCAGGATCTTGAGTCGTTCTGCCAGGAATGCCATATTATCTGCATTTAATTATACATTTACTGTATTACAAACCTTGGTTATCTCATTACAACTGGAGGGAAATTAAAAGGAATGCCAAATAGCACACTAGGGACCACTGTAGTGATATAGTCTAGACTTCAGAATAGCAGTGGCAATATTTATGGTCTTCTTCCTAGGTTCAAGTACTTTCATAATTCTTGGTATTAACTCAATGAACCCTCCAATTTTCACAAACTTATGTAAGCAACATTGGTAACATGGTAAGAAACAGCCTGTATGCAATGTAGCGTGTATCTTGTACATTCAGCAAAGCTAGCCCTGTCCTCTGCCTATAAACTATCTGTTGTAAAGCTCAGCAAAGCTTCAGGAAAAATCTGTATCCTCTCTCAATAGCATCAAGTCCCTTGTGCAGACATTGTGCTGTGTTGGTCGATGGGCTTGTTAAATTGACCCAGTGCTTATGTTTTAGTTAGAACTGATGACAGTGACTTAAGTCAATATTACTTATCACTGTCCTTGATCTCCTCAGGATAGGAACTGCACGTATCTGCTTCCAACAGGTTGGGCGAACATCAGTAGTAAATAATACATTACAAATATAGGTCACCTGCTGATCAGTCGCAGCTGCTGACAGCTACAAGCTTGCTTCTTGGACATCTGAACCCATAATATTTCCTTCCTCCATCCTTTCAAATCACCCCCCTTTCCAAATGTATCACTTTGGGATTTTTTAAATATTTATTTATTTTGAGGGGATGGGAGACAGAATCCAAAGCAGGCTCCGCACTGCCAGCACAGAGCTGGTTATGGGGCTCAAACCCATGAACCATGAGATCATGACCTGACCCAAAACCAAGAGTCAGATGCTTAACTGACTGAACCATTCAAGTGCCCTCTGTATCACTTTGCTTTTAAAAAATCTTACTCATCAGTAGTGTAAAAACACAAGGTCTGAATTTCACCCCATCTGCCCTCCAAAATATGATCCCTAATGTGAGACACTCTGGGGTATTTAGACATTATTTTGCTAAAAACATAAAATGGCTCAGTGTCCTCAAGTTATGTGAATAAGTGGAATTTGTGGATCAACATAAATGAAACAACATTCTTGTCTTTAGAATCATAGTATGTTTGAGGAATAGAGGTCCCTGATCATCCATCAGATCTAATAATCCATTGGCCTGTCTGTATGGATGAGGAAAAGGAGGCCCAGAGAGGTGAAGTGGCTTCCTTAAAGTCATGTGGTTACTTCAAGACAGGAACAGTGTTTATTAATGTCCAATTCAGTATGATTTGTGGGTGCTAGAGAAGAGAATATGGCTGGGTTTGTAGACCTGTCAGTCTTTGGCTCACTTTACTCACTGGGATTAGTAATTCTTATGTTTCTTTCTGAGTAGCTTTTCTTCAGTTTTGTGAGGCTGTGGTTCACTTCATATAGCATGTTGTTTTGTAGAGAATGCCTGTTCTTACTCCAGCTGTGTTACTAGAACAGGCCATGAGGAAGAATCCCTTCATTATAGCATCTGTTTGGCCTGACTCAGGAATGGAAGTAGTTTAAAAGGAAACACCCACCTGTTATGTTCTTCTTCAATTTCAGGTTAGTTGCTAAGGCTTCACCTGCTGGCCAGTGCCCTTGATTTCTAAAAGTAGTGACTCTCCATAAGGGAAAATAATTTTAGACATTTCCCCAGTGGAATTTGGTTAAATCTCACTCTTGAGAATTGAATGAAAAATGCCATTCCCCATATTTATTACAGAGTGACAATAAAGAAATTAAAAATGTATTATTTATTGTATTCACATGATAGGTCACCAGGAAAATTAAATTTCAGTCTCCTGTTTAGAGATTACTTTCATTTTTAGCTTTGAGGGCAGGGCAGCAGTAGAGTTTTTAGGGAAGTGGATAGATGAGGAAATTGAAGGAAGATTCTTCTGCACTTTGATTGGTTCATCTCCACCTGATTCTGGTCTTCTCTTAGTTTCTCAGAGGAGTACGCCTATGGTACTTTATGCTTCTAGAATTTTAGCTATTCTGTCTGATTCACATCCTGAGCTGCTTTATAGTATAATGTGCCAGTGGGCTAGACTGCATCATTGATTCTCTAAAGTTTCTTAAAAGATGAGCATCTAGTGACTTTGGGCAGAATTACCAGCATGCACTGATAAAACTTTGTACAATCAATGACTTTGTGAATCTTTCTTAAAACAAAAACTAAGGGGCACGTGGGTGGCTCAGTTGGTTAAGTGTCTGACTTCGCCTCAGGTGATGATCTTGCAGTTCATCAGTGGAACATACTTGCAGTTCATCATACAAGTGGAACAGGAGAAACTTAACAGAGGACCATGGGGGATAGGAAGGGGAAAAATATTGGGGAGAGGGAGGGAGGGAAGCAGATCATGAGAGACTCTTAAATACTGAGGACAAACTGAGGGCTGATGGGGGTGGGGAGGAGGGGAAGGGGGATGATGGGCATGGAGGAGGGTACTCATTGGGATGAGCACTAGGTGTTATATGGAAACCAACTTGACAATAAACTGTAAAGAAAAAACAAAGTCACCATTTAATACGCATATATGAAAGGGCAAGAACCTACCAATTCAGACTAAACCAGAATTTGATAGGGTTACTGTGTTGGTGATGAATGTCTAGAATGTGATAAATTGCTTTAGGGGTGCCCTTCACTGTGGCTGTGGAGACCAGCTACACTTTGGTTGCCCTAGACTGATACTAGTAAACTTCCAACAGGGGTGGATTTTGGAGAGAAGGTGTATCAAAGTGGCCAAGAGCTTGGGCACGGAACAAACTGCCTGGATATGAAAAGTGGGCCACCACCTATAAGATATAAGACCTTAGACAAATTGGTTTGGCCTCAAAATTTTTATCCATTGTCCATACAATAAGACCAATAACATCACTAACCTCACGGGATGCTGAAATAATCAAATGGACTAATATACATAAAGCACTACAATTCCTGGTACGTAGTAAGTGCTCAAAATGTTGTACTTAGTATGAATGGTAATTAGTTCAAACTATCTATCTAATAGCAATGTTAAGGAGGAAGCAAACCTTGAACATTCATCAGTTTCTTGGCCTTCATGAAAACTGCTCCACAAGTACGTGGAAACATTGATTTAGAAACCATTTATGGCTGTGCTATCTTGGGCTCATTGCCTTACCTCCCTGAGATCCATTTCTTATCTGTAAAATGGAGTGCTAATATCTACCTCATAGGGTTGTGATGAGGACTAAATAATACCATATAGAGGAAACATTGTGCCTGATACAGAGTATTGGTCAATGCCTGTCACATCACTTCCCTTCCCACCACCAGCACTTCCAATCTCCTACAGCCAAATTGAGTCAACTGAGAAAGAATGCAGTATTTCTGAGTCAGAGTTTTCAAACTGAGAAGTAAAATTCATTTGATTATTATTACAATGAATATTTATGAAAACCTACAATGTGTCAGGTCCTGTGCTGGGCTTGTGAGATATAATGGACAATGAGCCCTGCTTTCTTGGAGTTTGCCTTGTACTGGAAATGGCCAGCCTTAGTGGATGAGAGATCCTCACTTTGATATTTAAGGTATAGAAGGAAACATTACTGATTATCATATCTTATAAAATATCCAAGGAAATTTTTGTTTGAAGAGCAAGACGTCTTTGGATTCTTCTCTTTCTTTGGACTGCCAAGCTCAATCACACCACAGCTCCTGAGCTGGTGCTTCACTCTCCAATGGATAAAATAGAAGTCTAAGAGAACTGCATGTCATTGATTAGGCTAACTTCAGTGTCCCATCTGTCTTCATGGCTCAAGATCTTCAGCTATAGTTCCAAAATCCTTCAGAACTCAATACCAAATATTGGTTCTCACTAAGAGCTTACTGGCTGATGTAGCAGAAATTTGGAAAGATGGCTATATGCCATAGTGCTTTGTAGAGCTCGGAATTACAAAGTTCTTCCCCTGGGAACTTAAAGTTTAACTTTGTCAAAACTATCTCAGACCAAATGAGGAATTTATAAGAAGAAAAACCGATCTGTGGGAGGGAGGAGTGTGGCAGTATGAGAGATGTATGAGCTTGGAATTGGATGTACCTAGACTCTGGAGAGGAAATTGGTTAGAGGTATGGGCTCTGGAGTCAGAAATATCTTGGTTCCACTGTCTTACTAGCTATGCTACTTTGAGGATGTTTCTGAACCATTTTGTGCCTCAATTTCTTGGTCTACAACATGGGAATAATAACATTAGCAATTCATTATTGACTGGAAAGACATAATGAGTCTAATTAAGATCCAGTTGAAATGTTTAAGGGAAAAGCAGGGAGATGCTCTTCTAGGATGATGCTGGGTAATACAAGCCAGAAAGGTGCTACAGGCAAGGAAAAGCCATGTGTTTACTGAGTACCTAGTATGTGTTATGTCTTTTGCTATGTGCTGGGAAAAGAAAAGATACAGGGGAAAAGGAAAACATTAACTGATTGAGTACCAGATACCTCCCACACATGAACTAAATCTTCATAACATCCTTGATGTATGGTAACTTACATGATTCGTGGTTTGCAAATGAGGAAATAGAGATTCCAAAAGTTTATACAACCAGTAAATGACAGAGCGGCTAAAACTCAAACATCCTATGAACTGATTCCCAAAATCTATACTCTGTTCACTTTTCAGAAGGTGAACAAGACCATATCTTTCTTTCAAAGTGCTCACCATCTATTAAATTAAAAAACACTATGATTATGCAGATGGTATAGATTTCATCATCCAGACTCTAATGGACCTTTATATCCTTGTATCTGAATTTATCCTCAATCTTGAATCTGAACTGCCACCAATGGGAGGAATTTTAATCTTACCAGTTTAAGAGAAACAAAGTCTCTTATACCATTTTCCTCCTCAAGATTTTTATATAAATACTCAGTTTAGGATTTTTTTCTTCTTTCCCTTAACCGAAAGGTGGTCTAAATTCCAAGCATTCAAATAATGTTCTGGTATTTTGTCTATCACTGTTCTCTGCCATTGCTTACCTTTGCTGAGGAGAAGCCCACTCACCTCTGTAACCAGTGCCCCTCTGCTGATGCTCACATTCCCTTCATGGTCTGAGCCCTATTCTGCCATCTTGACAACCAATCTCCTTGACTTTCACATGGATGCTCTTTTCAGCACATTCCAACTCTTCAGGAAAATATAGGACTCTTCACATAAGGTAGTTGATGAATGGTTATATAAACTATCAGCCCCTAACTTGTGACTTTGGGTTTCACTTGAAAAACTGAGAGCTCTCCATATGTTTATATCAAAGAGTCATTTTAGTGTCCTGTCACACTTAATGAATAGCATGAAATTTATCTCTTACACCTTCATCTCCCCTACAGAGAGAAAGTCTTCAGGTCAAGGATGCTGAGAATCTGGAACACAGCTCACTGCTTGATACATGGTGAGTGTTTAATAAATGCCAAATTTGGAAGCAGTGTATGAATGAATTTGTGAATACTGAAAAAAATGCTTTAAAATTATAGATAGATCTTTCTGGGCAGATGTTAGTGATATCCAAGAGTTCTTTAATGACCTTATTTTTACCTCGCTCGTCTGAAATAAAAGACCACAGGGCCTAGGTTAAGGATGAAAAATAGAAAATCATAATTAGGGAGACTAATAGGGGAAAGAAACAAGGAGACTAATATTGAGCACTAGCTATGTGTGAGACCCAGTGTTAATGCATCTACATTAACTCTGCAAAGAAAGCTTTGCCTGTGCTGATCAAGTTTTGATTTTAGAAAAATAGCTGAATTGTTTTTTTCTCTTAGTTTAGACAAAAATTACTTTGGACTTTTAAAATATGCCTTTAACTAAAACTCAAGGGAAAACTTCATGGCAAACCATCTCACTTAAGTAAAGATACAAATTTTCCAGAATGTAGGTGTTAAATCCAAATTTGAATGAAATCTAGCTATAAACTAGCTTTGTTGTGAATATTTCCAAGCTACTGAGCTCATTAAATCAAACTCACTAAATTCTGAAGCCCAAAGGTTAATTCTGGTTGGTGTTTCTCTGGTGAATTGTGACTCTGGTAGGAAATAATGTTAAAACATTTGGCGTCAGCTGCCATTTTTGAACACTAAGTAAAGACTAGGTAGAAAATGAGAAAAATAAGGTTCAGAGAGTTTAGAAAACTTGTAGCGGAGCCAGGGTTTGCACCCGAGGTCAGGGTGTCAAGGGTTAGGACATGCTGGGGGCATAGCAAAGGCAGGGAACCTGAGTTAGAAAGGCAGGCTTGATATTCAAAAGGCCCAGCTGGACAGAAAGCACAGGCAGAAACCTGAGCAAAGAAGATGTCAATATCCAGAATCAGAATGTGTATACAGATGAAACCTGGTAAAGGCTTCAGGGTAAGCACAAGAGAAAAGGGAGAATCCAGATTTGCCAGCTTGGAATAGAGCTTCAGGGCTCAGGACACTCCATAGCAGTATCTACTACATTGAGTATTGATCCTGGGACATGGACTGTCAGCTTATGCCTGGGATTGAAGCTGCTTTCTTGGCATGAGCAAACAAGACAAGTAGGTGGATAAGGTATGGGTCTACAGATGAGGGAGCCTCATACTTTCTGGGGTGACACAAAACTGAGTTTGATGATGTATAGTAGCTTTAGCATTAGAAATGGAAATTTGGGTGAAAGTTTATTGCCAAGACAGGAAACAGAAACATGGAGGTCAAGAGCAGGACTGGGCCCATGAATCTGCCTAATAATGGGTGATGAGAAAGAGGCCAGTGATAGAACTCTTGACCTGAACTTGGAGTTTTCAGAGAAGTTCAGTGAAGGTAGAGTATGGGATCTAATGAACCTGTCAAGCAACTGACGAAAAGGGATGTTCATGTCCTAGATTTTGAAGGTATTCTTTGTATCACCTATAAAAGCGAATAACTTCTATGGCTTCTCAAGGGTTGGTAGCTAAATAAAATGAGCTACCAGTTTTAGTTGTGAACTAACTGTAATTTGGTGGAGAGTGTTAAGATGTGAATCATTCACTAGAGAGAGAGGGTACAGAAAAGACTAAGTTATGGGTGCAGATACAGAAAGGAATTTTCTCTTCCCCCCTTTGTGACATTGGGAAGGCTTTAATTTGAGAGCGACCTAGTTTTTTAAAAAGTCTGAATTCCCCAACTTAGCCTAGAGAGCTCCTAAGTTTTCTCATTTGAGAAATGAGATGGTGCTACCTTTTTCTGTGTCCAACAAAAAGAAAATACCAGAAACCCATCCATTAGGTGATTTATTAAAGCCACAACACATCAACCGATACAGGCTTCCCCTTTACCTCCTACACTTTGCCATACTAGCATGAGTCTTCCTTTAATGGCAGCACAGCCATTGTTGACTAAAGAGGCTTAGTCAACATGCATGAGGTCTGGGGTTTGGATTTTCAGTTTTCTGCGGAATATCCAGCTCACAGTACACCGTTTCTTCCTGATTTGGGGGCTGCTGATACTGCTTTGACTGGACAAGTGGTGTCCTTCTCAGGTGGTGTTTAGAGCCATGTGCCGCCTTACCGAATGCCAGCCAGAGCTGCAAGTCCCAGCTCCGATTGTTTTTTTACACTCTACCACCAACATCAGGTTTTATTAACAGGGGGACAGCTTTCTAATGAAATATGGCCCTTAACTTCCTTTTATATTTGGTAATATCCTGAACTCTTTATCCAAATGAAGCATAAAGCACTTACAACTGTGTTTTGCCATTGCACTGACCGAGGAATATATTCATTTGCAGTAACATGGGATTCAATGGAGTGGAAAATAAGCTCTGAAAATTGCTCTTGCCACGAAATTGTATCAATAAATAGGAAAAGCCCATTTAGATTTCACTGACCAATCTCCCCCCTGTGACAAAAATTAATATGGCCAAGTGGTGTGTATTGAAGGTAAGAAGCAGTAGGGGCCAGAGGCTAAGCAAGCCATGTGTCAAGGTCTGCCTGGTATAGCTAGCCTATTTTACTGTTCACAGAGCCAACTGAGGGTGCCTTTGTGGATGCAGGGTGAACAACGAGTGGGAGGTAGATGTAAGTCTCTGGGGGATGCAGCAAAGGAAAGATGCTAGAAGCAGCCACCTGTAGGTCATGGACCATGCTCTTCCTATTGTATCTCTGAGTGTGCAGAGACTAAAATCTTTCCCCAAAGACATCTAGCCCAAGTTAAGAAAATGCAAAGCAGGTTCATATTGTACTTCTTTAAGTCAATGTGGCTTCTGGCTGTTAATTTCAATACACCATATTCTCATAATAAAATTCTAGGAGACACATCCGAAAATAAACACATGCTTGATCTGTGGTTTATCCATGTGGAGATGAATAAAACATCAAGTTCAGGTGTAAAGTAGTCAATTATGATGTTAAAATTTTGTGGAAAAAAATAAAGATCTTGTGATTGATGATATGGATGTAAAGTTAAACTAAGAGTAAAAACTGACAGCTTCTGGGGCTCCGGGGCAAGATGGCGGAGAAGTAAGGAGCTCCGTACTTGCACTCGCGCCCATACATCACACAGAAAAGATCTGAAGCCATTGGAAACC
>NW_024082781.1:0-92027 GCF_003009895.1 Hyaena hyaena | reverse complement strand
TCCTTTTTCTTTCATCACATTGAAGATTTCCTGCCATTCCTTTCTGGCCTGCCAAGTTTTAGTAGATAGGTCTGTAATCACTTTGATAGGTTTCCCTTTGTATGTTAGGGCCCTTTTATCCCTAGCGACTCTCAGAATTCTCTTTGTCTTATGCTTTGCCAGTTTCACTATGATCTGTCGTGCAGAAGATCGATTCAGGTTACGTCTGAGGGGAGTTCTCTGTGCGAAGCACCACGTTAAAGAAGTCCCAAACCTAATTCATTTTCCTGCAGCCTCAGGAAGAGGAGCAGATTATGACTTAGGGGGTCTTTAGCTCAGGTGACATGCCAACTAGTGGCGTTTCCCCGGAGGCCATATTTACAAAGTCTGGAGGTGGATGAGGGTGGTTTGGGCCCCTCAGTGACAGGGCCCTGGGTGTGTGAGTTCCCCAGGACCTTCCTCATGGTCGCAAGTTGGCTGCGATGACTCACGAGTCCCATTCTGACATGACCGTGTCCACAGAGAAGAGAGCTATCTTCACCTTTGCCCCCTTTCAAGGGGGGTGAAATACGAGCACGAGAAACCTTCAGGAAACGTTCCCTCCTGTGTCACTGGTCTGGATGGAGCCACAGGGTGCCCTTGCTGCAAGGGAGGAGGGGCGTCCGGGAAGGGACCGGTGCTGCAGTGGGTGTTAGGAGGAGTTCTGATGCATTCCCTGAGGCGCTGGCACATTTGAATCAGAACTGGGTCCTGTAAGGCAGGAGGAGGGAGAAAGGGCTACTGAAGGGAACAGTTTGTGCCACAGCGAATGTTCTGGGTAACAAACAAAGCTGAGGAATGTTTGTTATGAAACCTTCCCTTCCATTTGTCTTATAAATGTGTGTAAATATTCAAGCATCCCGGGTAAAGTGCGATGAGCAAGCACATCGCCATAACCTAGATTCCGCGCTTGTTAATATTTTATGTGCGCTCATCTGCCTGCGCTCAGCAGTCGCTGGGCGTCTCCAGGTCCATGCGGTCACTGAGAGCCTGAGGTCCTTCAGCTCAGCAGCACGACACCTTTGTGCCATCTGACCCCAAATATCCCGTGTGATGTGGGATCCTGTCTCAAATTCCCATTCTAGCTCTTCATTTAATTTTTTATTTTTGAAGGAGACGGTACGAGCAGGGGAGGGGCAGAGAGGGAGACACTGAATCTGAAGCAGGTCCAGGCACCTAGTTGTCACAGAGTCTGACATGGGGCTCAAACCTACGTACCGTGAGATCATGACCTGAGCTGAAGTTGGGCACTTAACCGACTGAGCCACCCAGGTGCCCCGACCCTTGTGGCTCTTCTTAACTAAGATCAAGTGGAGACACTTGCTTTTCTGCCATCCCCTTGGTACACCCACCCCCGCCCCACTGCTGGCTCAGGCTCCTTCCACACTAGGGCCCAGTTCGTCTTTCGATGCTTTTCTCCAAATTCTTCTTGTTCGGAATCTGGTCCAAATTCTTGTCTACGCTTCCTGCTGTCAGAAGCCAGTCTCCCACCAGCTTTCAGGAATTCGGTTTAGCCTGCGGGGCTTGCTCATGGCTTGTCCAACACCCGCTCCTGGGCCTCTGGCCGCGGCCCCCTTGTTAGTCTGTGCCTTCCCCGTGCCAGGGTGGTCCTCCCGTATAGAGGGTTTATCCCCCTCTGACTCCTCCAAGCTCTCCAAATCCATCTCGTCTCACGCACAGGCTGGTCTTCCCGCTAGCGCTGAGCCCGTGTGTGGCCCGGCTCAATGCGATGCGGTAGATGCGGGAGGCTTTACTGGTGAAGCATCAGGTGCAGGTCACGGATCTGAGTAGGTGTTCCCAGCTCAAGGGTGAGGGAGCAGCAGGTAGGGTGAGGCGAGGAGGGAAAGGCAACGGGCTGGTGCATTTGCAACCCTGTCACCCTGCACCGTGGGGCACGATACCGCTGTGTACCTGGAGGCCTGTGGGAAGCCCACGCAAACGATGGGAGGCCAGGGCTTCTCCATCTGTGGGTAGAACTTTCTCGTGGGGGATGAATTCCTCTACTTTTGGGCTGCACTCTGCCCTGACCCCTGTGCTGCCTCGGGGATGGCTTGGACGCCTGCAGTAGGTGGCTCAGGGCATGATGCTAAGCCAGGTCTTCCTTGTAAGCCTGGGCTCACGTGCAGGCATCCCTCGGGGATGTCCCCGAAGTCAGATGTGTCCCTGCTGATCTCTACGTCTGCACAGATTCGCGTGGCTTTCCCTGAATGCACACCTGCTGCATCTGTAAGTATATCTCCCTGGGGTCCACATCCTGAGAACAAGGAAGACCACCCAGGACGCTGCATATTCCTCAGGGTAATTGCTAGACTCCTCTGCAAGTAACTGAGAGTTTGGGGGCCGAGCAAGGTGGGGCACTGTCTGGCTCCGGTAAGCAGCGGGGGTGGGGCAGCTGGGGGCAGACATGCCTGCAGAGGAGGGCTCAGAGGCATCGGGCTTGGTCTTTCCTGATTCTTCCACCCCACACACGCCTCACTTGGGCTGCAGATCATGCTAAGAGGTGCATCAAGATCGAGTCCAGTGGAAATACAACCTGCGTTCTCAGAGCAGCAGCGGGAGAGGAGAGTGGCCTCTGTGGTGGCAGTAAGGACACATGCCCATTCCGGAGAACGATGTGGGTTCCTTGATCTGTGTGATAGGAGTCTGTGTTTGGAGGGCGATGTGACGTCATTCAAGGGGGAGAGTGACCGGGAGCCGGGACATGGGGCATGTGACTGCCATGGGGATGTGTGCGCACCGGGGCCTGTGCGTGTGAGAGGGCTGGGGACTGATGGTCGTTAGAGGAAGAAAACGTATATAATTTTTCTATAATCCTACAGCAGCTGGGTCTGAATTATGGCTTTTTCAGAATCGCTTGGAGTCCTCTGCAGACACACCCCTAGTGTTTCGGATTCGATAAGTCTAGGATGGAGATCTGGTGTTGCGTCTCTGAGTTTTCCTGGCGATGCCGATGGCTTTGCTTCAGGGACCAGACGTGAGATCTAACCTGAAACAACATCCGTGGGAGGGGTTGGCCCATCGGGTCTGTAAAAACCAAAGTCTAGGGGCGCCCGGGTGGCTTAGTTGGTTAAGCGTCCGACTTTTGCTTCGGTCATGATCTCGCGGTTCGTGGGTTCGAGCCCCGCGTCGGGCTCTGTGCTGACTGCCAGCTCAGAGCCTGGAGCCTGTTTCAGAGTCTGTGTCTCCTTCTTTCTCTGACCCTCCCCTGCTCACGCTGTCTCTCTCTCTCTCCTAGAAATAAACTTAAAAATATATTTAAAACAAAACAAAACAAACAAAAAAACAACAACAAAGTCTATTAGGTAAAGTGAAGCAGGAAAAGTAGTTTGTGGTGAGGCTTTCAGTGTGGAAGCCACGAAACTTGAGTCTGTAGGAAGGAGTTCCAAGCTGCTCACAGGCTGTGAGATGTTCATGGGATAAATACGGAGGTTATTTCACTTTTTTCAGCTGATTAGCTGCCTACTGGTCATCTCTCTTGTGTGGAATGGGGCAGTGAATCAGGAAAATGAGGAAGTCCAGCTATGCAGGGACAGACTTGGGGTCTGGAGATGGACTGGTGTCCTCTGATCTCTGAGAAGAGCCGTAAATTCCTATAAGGTTAGGCTGTTTCCTTTATGCACCTGTGTTGACTTTCTGCACTGTGTCCTTGACATAAGTGACTCCAGTGTAGTTTGGTTCTACAGGGGCTACATTATGGTTTGATTTAGAGAGAGTGAATACCCAGTTCTTGAGGAGTCCATTGCTCTCTCACACCACCACCAAATTTAGCACCTATTCACTTAGCAGCAGAGACAAAAAACCTGAATGGTGGTTGCCGGTGGCTGGAGGAGGGGGAGATAAAGACTCCTTAGTGGGTGAGAAAGACCTCCTCCTTTACCAAACCACGGTGTAGCCCATGACCATGGGCTTTGTCCTTGACTCACTAAGTCCAGTTTTAGCAAGACTCCTGTGGGGTCAGTTCAGAAATCCCTCACCCATGGTATCTGATCCCACCTGATACCT
This sequence comes from Hyaena hyaena, assembly GCF_003009895.1. Lineage (NCBI taxonomy): Eukaryota > Metazoa > Chordata > Mammalia > Carnivora > Hyaenidae > Hyaena > Hyaena hyaena. The sequence goes on along the minus strand of NW_024082781.1, from coordinate 88,007 downwards.
TATTCCTCTGGTCTGTCTCCAGTCAGAATCCTGTCAAGCCAGGCCCAACCCCACCCCCTTAGCCCTGCCCGATGTTTGTCTCCATGATTCTTCCATCCACTGACCCCTGCTCCTTGGCTGTGACCCTCACTTGTGCATGTTCTTGGTGGATCCCAGTCTCTCTTCTCTGCTGAAAATCTTATTGTTATTGACTAAAAGTTTTCCCATCCTTCATGGGTGTCATGAACAACTTTTGAAGTGTTGGCTTTTGGACTGAGGACCATGTTTTGAAACTAGAGAGGACGCTTGTGTGATATCGTGAATGTACTAAATATCACCGAACTGTTCAGCGTACAATAGCTAACATTGTTCTGTGAATTTCACCTGGATTAGAAAATCTGCCTGCCTAAAAAAAAGATTTTTCCTTGTGATGCCGTAAGTTGACTCCTCTCGGGGTGATCTGTCTCCCCACCACCTGTGCTGTGTTGAGCAGACTTTCATCCTCTAGTGTCTCCACGGGGCCCCCACGTAGCCTGTGTGCCTTCAGGGCAGGTGGCTTCCAGGAGGGTGACGCTGAAGCTGGCAGTCATGGAAGTAGTACGAGTCACCAGTCTAGCGAGAAGGGGCTGGCGAGCTCTCCCTACAGCATCCGGCTGGGAGGGATGCCATGCATGGGGTCTTCCTGGGAGATGACCCAGCACCTCGGGTCCCTCTGCCGCCTGTGTGTCTCCCTCACTCTCATCGCAGATGCTGATTTTGCTAGCTGTTCACGGTTCTCTTTCCATCCGGACACGGTGCTCTGGCTTGTCCGCTGGATTTGGCACAAGGGATGGAACCATCGTGCTGTCCCTGTAGAAAGTGCGTGGGCTTTACAGACAACCTGAGTTCACGGGCAGCCCCACCGAGGCTCAGCGGGCACACTGAGCTGGCAGGACTCCGCTACTTGAGGCACAGGACTTCGGTGCCAAGACCTAGAAAGTCCTGTGTAAACTGGGATGGGTTGGTCCCCTCCCTCTGCCAGCACGTGCTGTAGATAGGCAGGCACGGGAGCGGAGAACGTTCAGATGGAACGTTCTACAGAGACTATCCAGAACTTGCTCTAGCAGAGGTGTGACCACCGTTAGTTGTGTTTGGCAGAGACTCCAGCGTCGGCAGAAGACTATGTAGTAGAAAAGGGGAGGCTTGGATGCACTTTCCTTGGAGGTTGTTGGCAACAGGGAAGCTGGGGGTGGGCTCACGGGAAGTAGGGCATCTTCGAGGACTAGTCCGGGGAATGTATTTAGTGTTGTCTGGCTCTGAGGTGGAAGTGTGGGCACCGCATAGGGAAGATGGCAAGTTCTGGAATTGGAGCTGAACCCAGGAGAGGCTATGGTTTGATCTCTTGGGTCATCGTCATTTGTGGCCTGGAGCCATTTTGTACATCAGAGTCTGAGAGTAACATACGTGAGCCTCAACTTTCTCAAACGTACAATGGGAAAAATAAAAATCACCTCTGAAAATTAGCACGTGGCATGCAGCAGGTACTCAGCACGTGAGTTTCCCCCTCTCCTTCCCAGAGAACGTCTTGTCCTGTACTGAGGGTGGGGTTCTCGGGGCCCTTTATTTGGATACTCCGCATGACCAAATGACACTTGTGATACACTCTGACCTGAAAGCTTCCGCGTGCCCAGGCAAGCCACTACCTGCTTCCCATAAGCTTGCCCCGACCAGCACCCCCAAGAGCTGCTGCCAAATGGCCACGATTAGGAGACCACAGCCTAGTTAAACATGATGTACTCACTAGAGCCTGGTGGACAGAGTCAACAGGGAGCCTGTGACATCAGATTCTTGCTCCCAGCAGGGGGACCATTGTCTACACCCAGCTGATGTGGCCCAGCCTGCCAGGGTCACCTATACACCCAGTGCAGGGGTTCTGACCTGATAGGATTCCTACGTCAGCCAGTGGACCCCACCTGGGCATCCCAGGTTCCAGCTCTGAGCAGCTAGCTGTGTCGATCATGAACTTTGGAGGCTACCGGCCAGCACGGTGCACCCCAGCCCGGAACTGTGGGTGCTGACCATGTGCCTGGCTCAGCCCCTGGAACAGAATTGCTGGCCCGACGGCATTTCACACCGTTTGTCATGTGTTCACCTCTCAACATGCATGGTCAAATATGAATGACTATTGCAGCCTGAAGGGCAATTTGTTTCCGGAGCATCAGGGGTTTGCAGAAATCTGTGCAGAGACTTTTGATAATGTTTCAAAAGCTGAGTTAGAAGTAATTTGCCTGGTTCCCTGGGAAGGTGCTGGGGGTTGGGTTTTAGCACAGCTCACGCTGGAGTTTAGGAACCATGTTCCATGTTGAATAGAAGATGAAATCGTCAGTTGTTCATCTTACACTTAGCAAATATTTTTGGCCTATCGTCCCTGTCAGAGGTCACGTTAGGGGCATGTCACGTGGGGACGAACAGGGTTCTCTCAGCTCCTGGTTGGGCCTCATGGAAGGAGGGGAGAAAGTCAGGTGTTAAACGGTTGATTTCACAATCGTTCATGCAGTTACAGGTGCCGCCGGCAGAAGGAGGCGATGGAGAACGTAAACGGGGAGCCTGAGCTCCGGCGCGTGTGGGTCCAGAACGGTGGAGGAAAGCTGCATCCACCAGGAATGAGTGATGCAGGAAGCACAGATGTAGCAGTAAAGCTCACCCAGATGAGAACGAACAGGCTGCTCTATTCAGAGTTTGCTACCCCGGGGGGGGGGGGGGGGGGGTGCTGTCAAACTGTCTTCAGTTTGGCGAAGACTCCAAGGTGGAGGCGTTGGGGAGCTCGTGATGAAGCCCCAGGAAGGCTCAGGTGTGCTCGGGTGGGAGGCTGTTGGCCGGGGCAGCTGGAGGCGGGTTAACAAGAAGCCGACGCTGCAGGTGACGGCTGTGGGGTGCACGTTGGCTTCTCTGGTGTGAGGAGGGAGGACCATGAAAGGGTAACTGATGGTCATCGAGCGAGTTCTGGCACGCCGGGCCGCTGCTGCCGAGGGTATAGGTCCATCCCATAGTCCTCTGTGGCCAGACCACATAGTTTGCGTCCTCGGTCTGGCAGAATGCCCAAATGACGGCTTCCATCTGTACGTGTGGAGGGAGTGGGGCTCGGGCTGCCGAAGCCCTGGCCTGGCCTTCCGTCAGGCGTACGCGGCTCCAGAGCTCCCGTCTCCTGCCCTCACGCTGCAGCCTCCCAAGCAGGGGGGGAATGGGGTGAGCAGGAAAGAGAGCCGCCTCCCACAATGCTCTCAGAAGCCGCCTCAAACGCCACAGGTGCCCACTCTGCGACCGAGCAGGGGCAGAGAGACGAGGGCTCACCGGGACTGCCGTAGAGCAATCGTGTATTTTGCAACTGCCAGGGTGACCTAGTGCCCTGGGGACGAGGCAGCCCTTAGCGTGTGCGAGGTGCGCTTTAGTGTGACGCCCCTGCACACACTGGGAGGTTTGAGGTCCTTTCCTCTGTTCGGGTAACTCTACCTGCAGAATGTGGTTGTGAGTCCCTGTCCTTCACTGGAAAAGCTGAGGAGGCCGGTCACCTTCTCAGACTCCCTTGCAGCTGGACTAGAAGCCCGTGACCTCGGCTCCACCGCTCTCCGGCACCCCGGCGGGTCTGGGGACCTCTCGCAACGAAGCCTCGTGGGGACCTTAGTTCTGCAGCAGGTTGGCGCCAGCAGCACTGGTGCTTATGTCTGCTTCCTAGGGCAGCGTTGGGACAATTCGGGGAGCAGAGTGGGGTGTCCTGTCTCCAGGTTTCTGGGGCTTAAAGACAGACGCTGGCCAAGCAGCACCTCCCCTGCGGTCTTGCAGGGAGAGCCCCTCAGCAAGACTAGGGTTTCGATTCTTCCTTTCTGTTCCACCGGCTTTGATGAAACTCAATGTGGACCTGACGTATGACATTAGTTTCAAGCACACAACATTGTGACTCAACACTTACACGTGTGTGAGGAAGGGATCAGAACATACCAAGCTGCCACCTGTCCCCGTGTGAAATTACACTGTTAACTACATTGTGGGTACATCGCGTCCCAGTGTCTGAAGTCTTACCTCTTGATCCCCTTCGTCTCCTGTCCCCCCACCCCCACCCCGCCCACTCGCTCCCTCTGGCATGGGGTGGTGCTCCATACCTGTTTGTTCCTGGTTTGGTTTTTTTAGATTCCATGTATAAGTGAACTCACGGGGCTGGTCTTTTCTCTGACAACTTCCACTGAACATAACACTTTAGGTCCATCTATGTGGTCACAAATGGCAAGATTTCCTGCTTTCTCATGGAACAAATGAGTAATGAAAGCTGAGTGACACTGTGTATATACACATGTGTGTGTGTGTGTGTGTGTAAACACTCCCTTACCCATTCACCCACCGATGGAACCTTGGGCTGCTTCCTGGTCTGGGCTGTTGCAGGTAATTCTCTAACGAACACAGGTGCGTACATCTTCTTGAATTAGTGTTCTCTTTGGATAAATACCCAGAAGAATTGCCGGATCATATGGCAGTTCAGTTTTCAATATTCTTCTCAGGAATACCCATCCTGTTTTCCACGGTAGCTGCACCATTTTGCATTCCCACCAACAGTGCCCAATGATTTCCTTTTTTCACATCTTTATGAACACTGATTTCTTTTTGGTAATGGCCATTGCCGGTGGTGAGGTAATCTCGTTGTGGTTTTGATTTACTTTTTTCTCTTGATTGGTGATCTCGAGCCTCTTCGCCTGTCAGCCATCTGTATGTTGCTTTTGGAGACACATCTATTCAACTGCTCTGCTCATTTTGTTTTGTTTTGCTCTGCTGTTTTGAGAGAGAGGGAAAGAGGGAGAGCATCCCAAGCAGCCTCCACGCTATCAGTGCCGAGCACAACAGGGGCTCAAACCCACAAAACCTCAGATCATGACCTGAGCCGAAATCAGATGCTTAATGGAATGAACCACCCAGGTGCCCCTTTTTCTCTAATTTTAATTAGATTCATTAATATTGAGTTATGGTAATTCTTATATTCTGAATATGAATCCCTTATCAGGCAGGTCGTTTGAAAGTATCTTCTCCCATTCAGTAAATTGCCTTTTTATTTTGTGCCTTTTCCGTTTGGTGGAATCCCATTTGTTGTTCCTTTTGCTGCTCTTTGAGGAGAGACCCCCCCGCCAATATATCGAAGACCGACATCCATGTGCTTACTGACTGTTTTCTTCTGGGACGTGTCCAGTCTCCAGTCCTACACTGAAGACTTTAATCCACTTTGAAATTGGTCTCTGGTGCAAGAGACTGGTCCACTTTCCTTCATGAGGTGGTTCAGTTTTCCCAACACTGGTTGAAGATCCTGTCTTATCCCCCTTGTATATTCTTGCCTCTTTTATTGGAAGATTAATTCATCATATAAATGATGTTGACTTTTCTGTTTCGTTGATCCACATGTGTTTTTGTGCCTGTAGCACACAGTTCTGATTACTATAGCTTTGTAGTATAGTTTGCAATCAGGGAGTGAAATGGCTTCAGCTTTGTTCAATTGTCTTGGCTACTTGGGGCCTTTAGTTTTTGGATTCCTTTAGGGTTCGTTGTTCTACTTCTATGAAAAATGCCATTGATATTTGGATGGGAAAGATTGCTTTGGGTAAAATGGACATTTTAACTATATTCTTCCAACCTGTGAGCATGTAATATCTTTCAATTTATCTGTATATTCAATTTCTTTCCTCAGTGCCTTACCGTTTTCAGTGTATAGATCTCTCTCCTCAGGTAAATTTCTAGGTGCTTTACTATTTTCAATGTAATTGTGAATGGAATTTTAACTTTTCTGGTATTTCATTATGCATTATTATGCACAGAGAAATGCAACAGATTTTACATATAATTTGTATCCTGCAATTTTACTGAATTCATTCCTTAGTTCTAGTAGCCCTGGTGGAGTCCTAGGGGCTTTTTCCCTAAAGTTTTTAAAAAATTTGTTAATGTTTATTTTTGAGAGGGAAAGAGACAGAATGTGAGCAGGGGAGGGGCAGAGAGAGAGGGAAACAGAATCCGAAACAGGCTCCAGGGTCCGAGCTGCCAGCACAGCGCCCGACATGGGGCTTGAACTCCCGAACCTTGAGATCGTGACCCAAGATGAAGTTAGATGCCTAACTGAGCCACCCAGGGTGCCCCAGTCCGAGGGTTTTCTATATGGTATCACACTGTCTGCAAATAGTGATAGCATATCCCTTCCAATTTGGATGTCTTTTATTTCTGGTTTGATTGCTGTGACTAGGACCTCTAATACCCTGTGGAATAAAGGTGGTGAGAGTAGGCGCCCTGGTTTCTGACCTTAGGGGAAGAGCTCTCAGTTTTTCTCTGTTGAGGACGCTGTTAGCTGTGGGTTTGTCATATACAGCCTTTATTTCACCGCACTATGTTTCTTCTATATGGACTTTAAAAGTTGTAACTGGATGTTGAACTTTGTCAAATGGTTTTTCTGCCATTATTACATGTTTTTATCCTTTTGTAAATGTGATGCATTATGTTGATTTATAGATGTTGAACCAACATTGCATCCCCAGAGTAAATCTTACTTGATCATAATGTTGAATTCAATTTGCTAGTATTTTGTTGAGAATTCTTGTATCTATATTCGTCAGGGATATCGGTCTATGCTTTTATGAGGTGTTCTCTGGGTATCCGGGTAATGCTAGCCCTGTCAAATGAATTCCTTCCTCTTCATTTTTTTAAATAGTTAGAGAAAAATATATGTGAATCCCTCTTTAAATAATTGGTAAGGTTCACCTGTGAATCTCCCTGGCCTTAGATTTCTTCTTGGATGTCTTTTCATTACTGATTGCATTATTAGTGATCACACTGCTGAGATTTCCTATTTCTTCATTCGGTCTTGGAAGATCGTATATTTTTAGGAATTTATTGACTTCTGGGTTGTCACATTGTTGACATGTAAGTGTTCCTCATTGTCTCTCACCCTTTGTGTTCCTGTGGTATGGGTAGTAACTGCTCTTTTGTTTCTCACCTTATTCGGGCCCTTTTCTCCTTGATGAGTGTGACTAAGGGTTTATCCATTTTTTTTTTCCAAAGAATCCACTATTTTTCTATTCTCTTTTTAGTCTCTATATCTACTTTGATCTTGATTTCCTTCTTTTTCTAATTTCCTTGGCCTTTTTCTAGTTTGTTTAAATAGAAAGTTAGACTACTTGAGATTTTGTGCCCCGAGGTAGGTGTGTATAGTTACAAACTTCCTTCTAAAAACTGCTTTTGCTTCATCTCCCAGATTTTGGACCATTGTGTTTCCATTTCTGTTAAGTTTATTTTGAGAGAGGGGGGCAGAGAGAGCAGGAGAGCAAGAATCCCAAGCAGGGTCTGTGCTGTCTGTGCAAAACCCGACATGGGGCTTGATCTCCCAAAGCATGAGATCGTGACCTGAGCTGAAATCCAAAGTCAGATCCTTAACTGATTGAGCCACCCAAGTGCCCCTGTGTTTCCATTTTTTGTCTCAAGGTATTTTTTGATTTTCTCTTTAATTTCATTGACCAATTGGTTGCCTATTAGCCTCCAGGGTCTTTGTTTTTTTCCACTGTTTTATAATGATTTCTAGTTTCATACCATTGTGTTTGGACACGATGTTTAATATGGTTTCTTTTTTTTCCCCTTAGTTTATTGTCAAGTTGGTTTCCATACAACGCCCAATGCCCATCCCAACAAGTGCCCTTCTCCATGCCCATCACCCCCCTTCCCCTCACCCATCAGCCCTCAGTTTGTTCTCAGCATTCAAGAGTCTCTCATGGTTTGCCTCCCTTCCTCTCCCCAACTATTTCTCCCCTTCTTCTCCCCCATGGTCCTCCGTTAACTTCCTCCTAATCCACCTATATGTGCAAATATGGTATCTGTCCTTCTCTGCCCGACTTATTTTACTCAGCATAACACCCTCTAGTTCCATCCATGTTGCTACACGTGGCCAGATTTCATTCTTTCTCATTGCCATGTAGTATTCCATGGTATAGATAAACCACATCTTCTTGATCCGTTCGTCCATTGATGGACAATTAGGTTCTTTCTATGTTTTGGCTATTGTTGAGAGTGCTGCTATGAACATTGGGGTACATGTGCCCCTATGCATCAGCACTCCTGTGTCTCTTGGGTAAATTCCTAGCAGTGCTACTGCTGGGTTTTAGGGGAGTTCTGTTGTTAATTTTTTGAGGAACCTCCATATTGTTTTCCAGAGGGGCTGCACCAACTTACATTCCCACCAATAGTGTAGGAGGGGGCCCATTTCTCCACATCCTCACCAGCATCTATAATCTCCTGATTTGTTCATTTAAGCCACTCTGACAGGCATGAGGTGGGGTATCAGTGTAGTTTTGATTTGTATTTCCCTGATGACAGACATTGAGCATCATTTCATGTGTCTGTTGGCCATCTGGATGTCCTCTTTGGAGAAGTGTCTGTTCATGTCTTCTGCCCATTTCTTCACTGGATTGTTTTTCAGGTGTGGAGTTTGATGAGTTCCTTATAGATACTGGATATTAGCCCTTTATCTGATATGTCATTTGCAACTATCTTACTATCTTTTCCCATTCCATCGGTTGCCTATTAGTTTTATGGATTGTTTCCTTTGCCGTGCAGGAGCTTTTTATCTTGATGAGGTCCCAGTAGTTCATTTTTGCTCTTGATTCCCTTACCTTTGGGGATGTGTCAAGTAAGAAATTGCTGCAGTTGGGGTCAAGGAGGTTTTTTCCTGCTTTCTCTTCTAGGGTTTTGATGGTTTCCTGCCTCACATTCAGGTCCCTGATCCATTTTGAGTCTATTTTTGTGTATGGTGTGAGAAAATGATCTAGTTTCATTCTTCTGCATGTTGCTGTCCAGTTCTCCCAGCGATACAATCAAATGGAACAATGTCCATATCATAGGTATTCCAGAAGAGGGAGAGAGAGGGAAAGGGAAAGGTGCTTGAAGGAGTCCTTGAACAAATTATAGCAGAGAACTTCCCCAACCTGGGGAGGGAAGTAGACGTTGAAATTCAAGAGGCACAGAGAACTCCCCTCAAATGTAACTTGAATCGATCTTTTGCACAATATATCGTAGTGAAACTGGCAAAATATAAGGACAGAGAATTTTGAAAGCAGCAAGGGAGAAAATGGACCTAACCTACAAAGGGAAACCTATCAGAGTGGTGACAGACCTATCTACTGAAACTTGGCAGGCCAGAAAGGAATGGCAGGAGATCTTCAGTGTGATTCAGAACAGAAAAAATATGCAGCCAAGAATCCTCTACTCAGCAAGCCTGTCATTCAAAATAGAAGGAGAGATAAAAGTCTTTCCAAATAAACAAAAATTGAAAGAATCTGTCACCTCTAAACCAGCCCTACAAGAAATCCTGAGGGGGACTCTGAGAGAAATGGTGCAAGGAATGCAAGATACCAGAGACAGCACCAGAAGCATGAATCCCACAAAGGACAAATGACTCAAACCATATATTTCAATAATAACACTGAATGTAAATGGGATGAATGCTCCAATCAAAAGACATAGGGTAGCAGAATTGATTAAAAAAACATCTATTTGCTGTCTATAAGAAATGCATTTTAGACTTGATTAAAATGTAATTTTAATTCATTAAAATTCAGATTAAAAGTAAGGGGATGGAGAAATATCTATCATGCTACTGGAAGTCAAAAGAAAGCTGGAGTAGCTATACTATATCAGACAAACAATTTAAAGACAGTAACAATGGATGAAGAAGGGCTTTATATAATAATTACAGGGTCTATCCATCAGGAAGAGCTAACAATTATAAATGTCTACGCACCGAATATGGGAGCACCTAAATATATAAAACAATTACAAACAGAAACCATCTTATTGATAAGAATGTGCTAATAGCAGGGGACTTTAATACTCCACTTACAGCAATGGATAGATCAACTAGACAGAAAATCACGAAAGACACAATGGACTTGAATAACATATTGGACCAGATGGATTTGACAGATTTAGAACTCTACATCCTGAGGCCATGGAATTCTCTTTATTCTCAAGTGCACATGACACATTCTCCAAGATCACATACTGGGACATAAAGCAGCCCTCAATAAATATAAAAGAATTGAGATCATACCATGCACACTTTCAGATCACAATGCTATGAATCTCGAAATCAATCACAGGAAGAAGTCTGGAAAACCTCCAAAAACATGGAGGTTAAAGAACCCCCTACTAAAGAACAAATGGGCCAATCAAGCAATTAGAGAAGAAATTAAAAAAAAAATAGAAACAAATGATAACAAAAATACAACCATCCAAACTCTATGGGATGCAGCAAAGGCAGTCCTAAGAGGAAAGTACATTGCACTCCAGACCTATTTCAAGAAATTAGAAAAACGCAAGTGCAAAATCTAACAGCGCACCTAAAGGGACTAATTAGAGGGAGAACAGCACCCAAACCCAGTAGGAGAGAAATAATAAAAATCAGAGCAGAAATAAACAATACAGAAAGCAAAAAGTTGAACAGATCAACGAAACCAAGAGTTGGTTTTTTGAAAAAATAAAATTGACAAACCTCTAACCAGGCTTCACAAAAAGAAAAGAGAGCACGCAAATAGACAAAATCATGAATGAAAAAGGACTTATTACAACCAAGCGCTCAGAAATACAAGCAATTATCAGGGAATACTATGAAAAATTATATGCCAACAAACTAGACAACTTAGAAGAAATGGGCAAATTCCTAAACACACACTCACTACCAAAATTCACACGGGAAGAGATAATAATCTTAAAATTGAGACTTGTTTTTGTGTCCTGACAGGCGATCTGTCCTCAAGAATATTTCAAGTGCACTGGAGAAGAATGTATTATGCAGTTTGGGGACGGCATATTCGTAAATATATTAATCCATTTGGTTTAATGTGTCCTTCAAAGCCAATGTTACCTTGTTCATACTCTGGATTGTCTACCCATGGATGTAAGTGGGGTGTTAAAATCTCTACTATTATATTACTGTCAATTCATTTTACTATTTACTTTATATATTTTATATATATTTCATATTTATTTTATATACATATTTAATATAGTATTTCATATATACCTTATATACATTTTATATATACTTTTATATATTTTTTTAATATATACTTTATGCTGGGTGCATAAATAGTTACAATTGTTGTGTCTTCTTTTGTATTGATCTCTTTATTATGTAATGCTTGCTTTTTGTTATACTCTGCCTTAAAAGTCCATTTGATATAAGAATTGCTACCCCACCTTTCTAGGGGTACCATTTGTATGGAATATCCTCTTCCTTCTCTTCACATTCAGTCTGTCTTCACATGAAGTGAGTCTCTTGTAAGCAGCATGTAGATGGGTCTGGTTTTTATCCATTCAGCCACGCTGTGTCTTTTAGAGGACTTAGTCCATTTACATTCAAGGTAACTACTGATACGCACTTGCTACATTTTCCTTCTGATTGAAGGACTAGTTTTATGTGCTTGGGTTCCTTCAGTTTTTGTGTGTATTTCCAAAGGCATTTGGTTTGTGGTTGCCATGCGGCCCATCGGAACATCCTAAGTTCAAGCATGTTGTAAAAGCAATACATTTGTATCCCTCCCTCCATCCTATTGGATTTTGGCATTTCACATCTTATTCTGTGTAGCCCTTGACTGATTGCTATAGGTCTAGATGACTTTACTCTATTGGTCTTTTAATCATTTAGCCCCATAGGTGGTTGATCCACTACCCTTACGGTTTACTTTCATCAGTGACGTTTTTCTTAATATCTAGTCACAAATTTATTTTTCCATTTACAGTCCCTTTAGCATTTCTTGCAAGGTTGGTTTAGTGGTCCTGAACTCCTTTAATTTTCTTTTTATTCTTCATGAGGAGTATACCCTTCAATTCCCATCACCTATTTCACCCATCCCCCCACCCACTGCCCCTCCAGTATCCATCAGGTTCTCTATGGTAAGGAGTCTTGTTTCTGGGTTTATCTGTTTTCCCTTTGCCCCTGTTATATTTCTTAAATTCCATAGATGAGTGAAATTATGTCTTTTTTTTTTTTTTGGCTTAGCATTGTACTTTCTACATCCATGTTATTGCATATGGTAAGATTTCATTTTTTTTATGGCCAAATAGTATCCCTTTGTGTATATATACCACTTCATTTTTTTATCCATTTCTCAGTCGATGGATTCCTGGGACTGCTTGCAGAGTTTGGCTATTGTAAGTGATGTGCAATAAACATAGGAGTGCATGTATCCCTTTGAATTACTTTTTGTATTTCGTGGGTAATACCCAGTAGTATGATTGCCAGATCATAGGGTAGTTCCATTTTTTAATTTTTTGAGGAACCTCCATACCATTTTCCACAGTGGCTACACCAGTTTGCATTCCCACCAGCAGTGTATGAGGGTTCCTTTTTCCCCCACATCCTCGCTAACACTTGTTTCCTATGTTTTGACAATTGCCATTCTGACAAGTGTGAGGTGGTATCTCCTTGTGGTTTTGATCTGTATTTCCCTGACTGATGTTGAATTATGTCTGTTGACCATATGTATGTCATCTTTGGAGAAATGTCTGTTCGGGTCTTCTCATTTTAGTTGGATTGTTTAGTTGTGGGGATGTTGAATTTTGTAAGTTCTTTACATGTTTTGGATACTAACACTTTATCATATAGGTCATGTGCAAAGATCTTCTGTTCAGTAGGTTGCCTTCTGGTTTTGTTTATTCCTTTGCTGTGCAGATTTTTAGGTGTATAGTTTAGTTTTGCTTTCACTTTCTTTGCCCTGGATGTATCTAGAAAGAAGTTGCTATGGCCAATGTCAGATAAATTCTTGCCTATTCTCTTTCCTAGGATTTTTATGGTGTCAAGTCTCACATTTAGGTCTCTAGCCCATTTTATGATGTGTGTGGTGTAAGAAAGTGGTCCAGTTTCATTCATTTGCGTGCAGCTGCCCAGTTTTCCCGACATTTGTTAAGGAGACGTTTTTCCCATTGGACATTCTTTCATCCTCTGCCAAACATTCACTGACGGTATAATTGAGGTTTATTTCTGGGTTTTCTATTCTCTTCCATTGATCTATGTGTCTGTTTTTGTGCAAGTAGCCTACTCTTTTAATCACTACTGCTTTGTAACATAATTTGAAGTTTGGAATTGCAATGCCTCCAGCTTTGCTTTGCTTTTTCAGGATTGCTTTGGCTATTTGGGGTCTTTTGTGGTTCCATATTAAGTCTTAGAATTGTTTGTTCTAGTTCTGTGGGGAAAATGGCACTGGTATTTTGATCGGGATTACATAAAAAATCTGAGATTGCCTTGGGTCACATGGGCATTCTAACAATAATTATGCCTCCAATCCATGAGCACGTTCCCATGTCTTTTGTGTGTCCGCCTCAGTTTTTCATCAGGGCTTAACCGTTTCCATCCACAGTACAGGTCTTCACCTCTTTGGTTAGGTTTATTCTTCAGTATCTTGATATTTTGGTGCAATTGTAAATGGGATTGTTTGCTTAAAGTCTTTCTGCTGCTTCATTGTTAGCATATAGGAATGCAGCAGATTTCTGTGTATTGATTTCGTAGCCCATCACATAACTGAATTCATCTACTCCAGTGGTTTTTTGGTGGAGTCTTTAGGGTTTTCTGTATGTAGCATCATGCACAAACCATGAAAGTTTTACTTCTTCCTTACCAACTTGGATGCCTTTTCTTTTTGTTCTCTGAGGCTATGACTGCCGGTGCTATGTTGAATAAAAGTGGTGGGAGTGGACACCCCTGCCTTGGTCCTGACCATAGAGGAAACGTTCTCAGTTTTTTACCATTGGGGAGGTCATTTGCTGTGGATTTTTCATGTGAGGTCTTTATTACATTATATTGAGGTACGCTCCCTCTACTCCTATTTTGTCGAGATTGTTTTTATCATGAAAAGACATCTTTGTGAAATTCTTTTTTGCCATATGTCAAAAAGAGTGTATGCTTTTTATCCTTGATGAATACTAAACCACACGTGCATCCTGGAAATCTTACTTGATTGTGGTGAGTGACTTTTTAATATATTGTCAGATTCAGTTTGCTAGTATTTTGAGGACTTTTGCATGTATGTTTATCAGGGATATTGGCCTGTTCTCCTCCTTAGTGGTATCTTTACCCTGGCTTTGGTATCAGGGTAACGCTTGACTTCTGGAATGAATTTGGAAGCCTGCCTTCCTTTTTTTTTTTTTTTTGAACAGTTGAAGAATAGATATTAACCTTCTTTATTTTTAATTTTTTAACATTTATTCATTCTTGACAGACTGTGCGTGAGCAGGGGAGGGGCAGAGAGAGAGGGAGACACAGAATCTGAAGCTGCTCCAGGCTCTGAGCTGTCAGCACAGAGCCCGACGCGGGAGTTGAACCCAGGAACTGTGAGATCATGACCTGAGCTGAAGCCGGGCACTTAACCGACTGAGCCACCCAGGAGTCCCTTAACTCTTCTTTAAATGTTTGGTAGACTTTGCCTTTGAAGCCATCTGGTCCTGGACCTCTGTGCCAGGGTCCCTGAAGCATGGACAGTGCCGGCGAGAGAGCCACCGGCTTCTTTCCGATCACCAGGCAGGCATCTCTGTCCTGTTCGTTTCAGTGTCTTTGTTTACAGGCTAAAGATTACGTGACACCAGAAAATGGAATTTTATTAGGAGATAGTTTTTAGTGATAGGGTGTTTTGATCAGCAGAGTGTGCAGGAAATAGGTTTTACAGACGTATTCTTGCAGAACTTTACATTTATGACTGACGTCAGTTCCCTCGACCATGATAGCAACAGACTTATCTTGAAGGGGCGGCGAGGCTTTCAACAATGTTATGACGTTGTTCTCAGGCATTGAACTATAAGCAACTCACAGAATGTTCTTACAGCAAGGTTGGTAAATCTCACAACTAAGAGAATAACACGATATTCTTTAAGTGAGAAACTGGATAACTCCTACATAGCTTGAGTCGTGGCATTAAGACTGAGATATAGGTTAAGTTCTATATAGGGGCGCCTGGGTGGCTCAGTCGGTTGAGCGTCCGACTTTCGCTTAGGTCATGATCTCGCGGTTCGTGGGTTCGAGCCCCGTGTCGGGCTCTGTGCTGACTGCCAGCTCAGAGCCTGGAGCCTGTTTCAGTCTGTGACTCCCTCTTTCTCTGACCCTCCCCTGCTCACGCTGTCTCTCTCTTTCTCTCCTAGAAATAAAAATATTTAAAAAAAAAGTTCTATATAGACAGGCTTGGAGCCATTCTGTCTAGTATATGAACCACAGGAGGAAGGATGCCGCTGGAGCTTGTTGAAAACAAGGCCCAAGTTGATTGCATAAATCTTTTTCCTTGTTGCTGAGTTAGCAAGTGTCGGGGGCTCCCCGTAAGTACAGCCCCTATATAAATAACAGCGTTTTTAGCAATGGCTCTAAGTGTTACATTTCTCCATTCTACCCTCATCTTTTATAAGGATGTCCGTAAGGTGAGGGCAAGTACAGCGAGGCTGAGGGATGGCCGTCTGCCACCAGTTAGCAAAGGTACAAATCGTAACCTGTGTCCCAGCCTGGCCTGCTCTGTGTGTCTACATGAAGTTTCTTCGCTCTGGGCCACGCTGCCTGTAGCTCCGGTGCTCTCGGCCGTCTTCTCAGCCTTCCATCGCACTTCCGAGGGTTCGGCAGGAGAGCCTATTGAAGGCCGCCTAGAGTGCTGTGATCTAGTGTCTCCTTAGTAGGAGGGGAATCCTGAGTTGTTCTGTGAGAGCGTTGATCTGGTCTAAGGTATAGTGAGGCTGCACTAACCACAGCAGGCTATTTCCTAAGAGGGGAATCCGTTACAGCAGAGGGAGATCCGGTTTCTCTTCTGGCAGGAGCTGTGCAGACGCTGCCGTTTCCCCGCTGTGACCGAGTCCTCCAGCGAGGCCCGGGCGGCTCCCAGCACTCATGTTTGTTATGGGTTTTTTGTTTTTGTTTTTGTTTTAATATTTTTATTTATTTCTAGGAGAGAGAGAGAGACAGCGTGAGCAGGGGAGGGTCAGAGAGAGAGGGAGTCACAGACTGAAACAGGCTCCAGGCTCTGAGCTGGCAGTCAGCACAGAGCCCGACGCGGGGCTCGAACCCACGAACCGCGAGATCATGACCTAAGCGAAAGTTGGACGCTTAACCGACTAAGCCACCCAGGCGCCCCTTGTTACGGGTTTTTTGATTACTGATTCAGTTTTGTTGCTGGTGTCTGTTCAAATTTTCTATTCCCTCCTGTTTCGGTTTTGGTTGTTATGTTTCTGGGAATTTACCCATTTCTTCTAGGTTGTCCAATTTGTTGGCTAATAGTTTGTCGTAATATTCTTTCATAATCTCTGGGTATTTCTGTGGTGTCAATTTTGATGATGTTTTCAAAGAACCATCTCTGGGTTTCATTGATTTGTTCTTTTTGTTTGTTTGTTTTTATATCATTTATTTCTGCTCTAATCTTTAGTATTTGTTTCTTTCTGCTAGTTGGGTTTTTTCTTCCAGCTCCTTTAGGTGAAAGGCTCTGTTGAGATTTTTCTTCCTTCCTGAGGTAGGCCTATATGCTACAGATGTCCCTCTTAGAATTGCTTTTCCTATATCCCAAAGATTTTGGACCACTGTTCTTATTTGTTTGCATATTATTTTTTATTATTTAATTCATTGGATGACCTACTTCTTGTTTAGTGGCATGCCATTTAACCTTGCTGTATTTGTGCTCTTTACAGGTATGTGTATACGTGTATGTATATAATTTTTTTTGTGGCTGATTTCTAGTTTCATAGTATTGTAAGAAAAGATGCATGGAATTACTCCAATCTTTCTGAATTTGTGGAGATTTGTTTCCTGGCCTAATATGTGGTCTATTTTAGAGAATGCTCCATGTGCACTTGAAAAGAATGTGTATTCTGTTTTAGGATGGAATGTTCTGAATACATCTATTAAATCCATCTGGTTTAGTGTGTCATTCAAAGCCATTGTTTCCTCTCTTTTTCTGTTTGGATGATCTGTCCGTTGATACCAGTGAGGTGTTACAGCCCCCCACTACTATTGTTATTAACAGTTTTATGTATTTGGCTGCTCCCATAATGCGTGCACAAATATTTACAATATTTATACCCTCTTGCTGGGTTGTCACCTTTATTATTATATAGTGTCCTTATTTATCTCATGACAGGCTTTGTTTTAAAGTCTATTTTGTCCAATAGAAGTATTGCTTCTCCCACTTTATTTTGATATCCATTTGTATGATGATTGCTTCTCTATCCTGTCGCTTTGAACCTGCAGGTGTGTTTATATCTGAAATGAATTTTATGGAGGCAACAGAGACATGGGTCTTGATTTTAGCCACTGTGTCACCTGTGTCTTGATTTGGAGCATTCAGTCCATTTATATACAAAGTAATTATTGATACATATTTATTGCCATGTTGTTAAAGTTTCGGGGTTGTTGTGTAGTTTTTTCCTCAGATCCTTGTTCTTCTTGATGGTTTGTTACCTTTCTTCAGTGATAAACTTTGGTTTCTTTATTCCTTGCACATAAATCACTGGGTTTTGTTTTGTGGTTACCGTTAGGTTTGTATGTAACATCTCGTGCATATAGCAGTCTACGTAAAGTTGATGCTTGCTCAATTTTACACTTATTCTGTACTCCCCCCTCCCCACCCCCATGTTTTAGGTATACGGTGTCCTATTTCACATCCTTTTATGAATCACTCGACTGATTTTTACAGAAATATATTTAATTGCTCTAGTGTTTCCTACCTTCATTCTGCCAGTTTTAGTCTTTTTTGGTCTCCTCCTCAAGGAGTCCCCTTCATATTTGCTGTAGGGCTGCTTTAGTGGCCATGAACTCCTTCACTGTTTGTTTGAGAAACTTGAGATCTCTCCCTTACTGAATGCCTAGCCTTGCTGAATATTCTTGGCTGCAGTTTTTCCCTTTCAGCACGTTGAGTCTATGGTGCCACGCCCTCTGGCCTGTCAAGTTTCTGATGGAAAAGTAGCTCATGGCCTTTTGGGGTTTCCCTAGTATGTAACTGTCTTTTCTCTTACTGTTTTTAATTTTTTCCTTTGTCACTACATTTTGCCATTTTAATTACTATGTGTCTTAGTGTGTAACTCTTTGTTGTTGTTGGAGGGATAGCTATGCTTCCAGGATCTAGATATCTCTTTGTCTCCTCAGGTTAGGGAGGTTTTCGTCAATTATTTCTTTAGATAAATGTTATGCCCCCTTTTTCTTCTCCTTCTGGGATCCTTATAATGCAAACCTCATGCTTGATGGAGTCTTTTTTATTCCCTCTCATTTGCTCAGCTTGATTCATTTCCATTATTTTCTTCTGGGTCATTAATTCATTTCTCACTTTCTCTGGCCTATTTATTCCATGAAGTATATTTTTAATTTCCTTTATTGTGCTCATTATCTGGTATTTTCCTCTGTAAGCATCTCACTGATGTTTTCCAGTCTTAAGTCCAGTGAGTATCATTTTAAATTCTCCATCATATTACTTATACCTGTTTCACTTAGGGTGTGTGGCTGTGGTTTTGTCCTGTTCTTTCTGTTAGGACCAAAGACTCTGTGTCTCTTGGCTAGGGAAGTCCATTACACCTCTTGTTCTTAAAGGTAATGCTTTTGTGAAGCAGTGCTATAACTCCCTGCAGTGCCCTGTTCCCCATGGCCTGGGGCTTCAGGCATCTTGTCTGTGTGCATTGTGTGCTGTTGACGCTTGGCCTCTTTTTTCTAGTCTTCTGCAGAGGTTTTCATTTGCTTTTTGTTGGCAGGGTTTGGTTCCCAGCAAGCGTGGACTACTTGGAAAACGAGACCTGCCCTTGACACCAGAATAGAGGTCCCACAAGACACGCTGTAAGGGGGAGGTGGTGTTGGTAGGACTTGTGGCCATGTCTGAGGGGAGGGCCCCAAAGCACCAGGACTACAGCAAGCATAACTGGGAAGGACGGATCTGCTGAAGCGTGGGGGTGGGGATCCAGAAGTTAGGTGCCAGTGTTCATGGGGCCTTTGTTTATGCTGGAGGGAGGTCAGGGAAATGGTGCCTTCCTGCAGCCCCTGCTGCTCTGGGTCCACTCCGAGATGAGCCACATTCTCTGTCCTGTTGGGCCCCAGTGTTTTCCAACTACTGGTCTAAGCTGTATCCCCATAGGCTGTTGGTCATGGTGCCTCCTGAAGGGCAGAGACTCTGCTTCCCAACACACTGCAGGTGCTCTCAGAGCTGAGCCCACTATTTTTTTTTTTAATTCTAGGCTTTAAATACCATTGGTTGTAAACTCACAGAATTTAGTCTCTCTCACACTGAGGGGCAAATATTACAGAGATTCACCCTCTCCACCCACGGGCTCCTTGGTAATTTTTGTCCTCCTCTGTACCATCAACTCCCTCCCCAAACACGGATGGCCACAGTCCACGCTGCCCCTGGACTGTGACTTCACCCTTGCTATGCTCTTCAGTATGTCCTCTGCTCTGTGGAACTTGTTCTGCCAGTCTGTGGGTCATTTTCTGGGTTACTTAGGCTTGTATGTCACTTAGATGTATCCTTGGGGGGAGAGGAACTTCGGGTTCTCCTCTTCCATCACTTCTCAGTGGTGAATGTCTTTTGCTGTGCTGGTCTCCATTCTTTCTCCCAGTCTGAGTGATAACCTTGGGTAGAGTATTCCTGACTGTAAGTTTTTGCCTTCATCTCTTTGAATATATCCCACCACTCCTGGACTGCAAAGTTTCTGCTGAAAACAAATCAGGTGATAGTCTTATAGGTGATTCCTTGTCATGTAACCAGTTTTTCTCTTTAGATTCTCATTGTTGACATTTTGATTATACTATCTCCGTGTGAGTGGCTTTGGGTTTTCTAATTTGAGACTCTTTGCCAAGGCACATGGATAACTTTCCCTTACTAGGTTGAGGAGGTTTCTCAGCCATATTTTCTTAAATAGGTTTTTTTTCCCCCTTCTCTTTCTGGGACCCCTATACTGCAACTATTACACTTGATGTTTCCCACCAGGTCCTTTGTTACATTTGAAGATTTTTGGTCACTTTAGTTGGGTGATTTCCGTGAGCCTGTCTTCCAGATCCCCAATCTGTTCTGCATCATCTAGCCTGTGGATTTCCTCTAGTGTAGTGTTCACTTGTTACTGGATTCAGCTCTGATTGGTTCTTTATATTCATTTTTTGAAGTTCTGTTTATTCTCCTGCATCTTTGCTTTATTTGGTAGGTTGGTAATCTCCATGTATTTTTCTGAGGCTTTTTCATCTTTTGGAACTTACTCCTTTGTCTACTTCTATGTATTATGAAACACGTCTTGGAAAAGTTGGGTTGATGGAGGTGTCCCTGTGGGGGCTCAGTAGTACAAACCCCCTGTGTCCTCCAGGGACCGGCCCAGTATGGACTGCAGGTCCCTCTGTCGGGGAATACAGACTCCCTGTGTGGTGCAGTAGCTACAGGGAAGCTGGGGGGTGGGTCGGCAGCCAGTGCACCTGCCTCGGAGGTCCAGCTCTGACTGTTCCAGGTGCTCGAGTGACCTCTGGCCAGAGGGCACAGGTGCCAAATCAGGCTCGCTACCAGAGGTGGTGGGCGGTGTGCACTGTGGACCCTCTAGCATCCCAAATACCTCCATGATAGATGTTCCGTGAGCTCTCCAAGGACCCTTTGTTTTAAGCTTAGTGATTGGGGACAATTAAAGGGACAGAAGCACTAGATGGGAGGACATGTTTTGCATGGGATTAGCTTCCATGATTTTTAGGGGGGGGGGGGGCAGGGATGAAATCCAGAGGCAGGATGCCCAGAAGGGCATGGAATGAAGCTGCAGGGTCAGAGGCAGAAAGTCGTCTCTCCTGTAAGGCATGATTCTATCTCAGAACCCTGACTGGTATCCATGCCATGGACTAGGGAGCTAGAGCTCTCCGAGGAAGGAGGCCCCGTTGAAGCTATGCAGAGTGAAAACTGCCCCGGCTTCGTCCTCCTGTGTAGACGGCCCCCACTTGGCCGTGAATCTCATGCTTCCCTGGGCACAGTGCTCAGAGGGAGCAATAGGCAAAAATTCTTCCCCCTTGAGTTTAGCTTCTGCCCCACAGGAGGGGGAGATAACCTCTCAACCTCAATTCCTTAATCTGCAGAATGCAGTTTTGAACCTTTCCATGGTGGTGTTGTATCACCTCTGCATCTCCCAATTCTGAGCTGGCCTTTGCTGCCTTTAGGATGGACCACCAATATCTACTGTCCCCTGGGTGTGGGGACATCCTTGTCACTTCCGTAATCTTTCATCTTGCTGGCACTTTTGCCTAGACCACCAGCCCAACCTTCCCTCACTTGCCCAATGACCCAAGTTCTGTACGATCTGCTAGTCAGTATTACAGATCATGAACACCTTGGGGGCCAGCATTGTGCTGGGGAGACCATGGTCAAGGGCAGCTGTGGGTTCTTATGTCCAGTGTTTTGGCTCTTGCCCTTCAAAATTTCTGTGACTACACTGTGATGGACTGAGAGACTTACTCTGTCACAGGTCATCAGATGTTTAGATGTCTGAGGCATGATGGGAAGACCCAGCTCAGCCCCGAAGTGTCTGGAGACATTCCCCCATGGTGGGAGACTGGGTGGGTCCCACACAGCTGGCACTCGGGCCGAATGTTTGCTGCCTTCTGGTCTAGGAAACAGCCCAGTTACAGACGGGGGAAAAAAAAAGTACTGGTACTTTGATAATGTAGTCACCAGGTGAGCCAACAATTCCACTCTAGGGTTTACAAGGCAAAGAACCGGCCACAAGTGCAGATTTATACATGAATATTGCAACTTTTTTCACATTTGAGAGAGAATAAGAGTGGGGGAGGGACAGAGAGGAGACAAAATCCAAAACATGCTCTAGGCTCTGAGCCCTACACAGGGCTCGAACCCATGAACCCTGAGATCAGGACCTGAGCCACAGGCGCCCCTGTGCATGAATACTCAGAGCAGTACTCTTCACAGGAGCCAAATGGCAGAACTCACAGGTCCATCAAGAGATGATGGGTGAACACGTGGCCTGTCTGAAGTACTGATGTGTGGTGGCCGGTGAACTAAGCAAGGAATTCAAGGGCACATATCACATCTCCTGATTCCAGTTACACGAAGTGTCCAGAAGAGACAGTCATAGGCTAATGGTTTCCAGGGAAACCCTGTGGGGACAGGTGGCTCCTGGAGTGGGGAGAATGTTCTGGAACTCGATGGAGGTGATGATGGTCCTACAACATCGTCACTGCACTCAATGTCACCATGGTAAATTTTGTGGCTCGTGCCATATGACAGGTGCTCCATGTCACTGTGCCGTCTGGTACATTCCGTGTCCCCAAACCTCAGAGGCAGGTTCTGAAGTTGTAGACAGCCTCTGGGGTCTGCTGCCCAGTGTGACTGGACAGTTTTTGAAAGGGCTTTAAGTATCTAGTGTTCTAGAGCCCTCCTACTTTACTATTTGCCAGAGGCTTTAGCTCATAAATGCAAACCAACCCCTTCTGCCAGGCTGCGTCGGGCTCCACCCGAACCCCGTGAACTCCCCCGGAAGGCAGACCTTTATTTCTCCCAGTGCTGGAGGGGGGGCTGCCCACGTGCCAGGCTTGCAGGCGGCCACTGTCTTGCCGGGTCACTGCAGGGAGAGCTGCGGTCCCCCAGGGGAGCGCTAATCCCATGCGTGAGGCCCTCCCCCTCGTGACCTGCTGACCTCCCAGAGGCCCCACCTCCTAATACCGTAACCTTGGTGGGGGGTTAAGGCAGGGGCGACACCATCTGTGAGACACAGGCTTGGAAACCCCCGTAGTCCCTGGCAGATAGTGACTTTGATCACACAAAGGTGGGACTCTGCCAAGGGCCACTCCATGGTCTTTCCCATCTGGATTGATGGTGGAAGCCAGGAATGCATTTTTCAATTCCCCTAAAATCGAGCACAAGTGGGATCAGGGAGCCTTCTCAGTCAACCTAACTCTTGAATTTAGGGGCCAATATTTACTTTCTTAGCTGTGACCTCGGCTTCAGGTTGAGCTTGGTGTTGCTGTTGGTCTTTTTTCTGGTCTTTTTCAGACCAGAGCTCAAAGGCCGGTGGAGCAGACGGTAACGCCCTGTGACTCAACACTAACGGAGGGGGCTTCTCATGTGAATCAGATGGAAGCACGATCTGTGCTGGGTGCCCTCCACCCCGATGCCTGTGTGGGCCACTGTGGCACCTGCTCACCAGGAGGTACCGCTCAAGCTCCTCTTGTAGGAAGGGACCAAGCTGGCGTGGGTTGGCGCTTGGGTCAGGAAACAAACCTACAAAAATACCCACTATATGAGCCAAAAACCATACAAGCCCATTACTAAGCCCCACTGCCCGGTGCGTTTTTCTGGTCCATTCCTGGACCTGTAAGATCGGGTTTTTGAGGTCACTGTTAGGACACTGACATTCCAGAGAAAGGTGGCGTTGATCAGAGGCTGGTAAACAGGGAGCCAACAAATAAGTGCAGTTTTCCTAGGGGGTGAGGGGCTGAGTGGAGGGAAGCTCCTCCGGCCCCACCGCAGTCCCTCGGGGTTGATACTTGTCACAAGACCATCCTCGGATGGCCTCTTCCAGGGTCGACCTTCTTTACGTGCTCCTGGAAAACTCAAAATTGGTTCAAATTTTGCCCAGAAAAGCCTTCCTCCCTGATGGCTATTAGCTCATTTGTTTTCTTGGGAGGTATTGGTCTCTGAGTGTAGAGAAATTTGAACCCTTGCCTCAGACCAGGGGCTTCGCAGGAGGTAAGTCCTTGTTTTTCCCAGGCTCCTGTCCCCCAAGGTCTTTACCTTCCTCAAGGGAGGATGAAGGGCAGCGGGATCTCCTGCAACTGCTTTTTGCTCTCGGGCCATTATCCCTGTCTTACCTGGAGGTATGAAATTCTCTTGCTGATGGTTCTAATGACTTAGAGGAATTTGGATCCTGCCCCAGGGCTATAGGTTAGAATCTGTCTGCCATCATTAGCTTCACTAGGACTTGAGTCTGGAAGACACAAACTTCCCCAAATTAAAAATGCAGAGCCCCAAAGCCCTAGAATGGCCATTAAGTGTCTAAGGAAAGGCGAGAACCAAGCAGCACCGTACCTTTCCTTTAATGGAGTCCCAGAGGGTTTGAGCAGCGGGGTTAAAATTATGTAGCCTGTTGGAGAATGAGGTCTCCTATCAACTTGCAGGGGGGGGAACAGGCAGGCTAGAGCACACAGACTTGGAAACACCACCATTTAAAGATTTTTCTCCCTGTATTTAGAGGGAACATGCATGTGGGGGAAGGGCAGCTTGAACTCCCAAACCGGGAGCTTATGAGCTGACCTGAGATCAAAAGTCCAATGATTAACTGAGCCCCCCCACCCCCATGCACCTCCTTCCTGAAATTTGTTTAAAAGACAGTCTTGGGGGTGCTTGGATGGCTCTGTCAGTTAAGCATCTGACTCTTGATTCCTGCTCAGACCATGATCTGTGTTCAGGAGACCGTGCTCTGTACCAGGCTCCACGTAGTCACCACGGAGCCTGTTCGGGATTCTCCCCCCTCCAAAGCATGTTCTCTCAAAGTTTATATACAGCTTGTGTAGGAAGGAACCGAGGCGCGCCCGGGAGAGAACCTGCCCTACTTAGAATGTTTACCCCTGTCTTGGGACGTCTGTTTCTTCTGGAATTTGCTCAGTTGGCCCCTCCTCTTGCCATCTGTGGCCTCTGCATTCCCGATTGTCTGGAAACGGCTCAGGGAGAAAAGGGCAACTGCAAGTACGAACCTTTTCTCAGGTAGGGACTTCAGAGGTCGAGAAAGCCATCTTTTCCTTTTACAATTTGAGGGTGTGGACAGCTGTAAGGGACCCCTAAATGGAATAAAAGTTAAATTATGCACTTGGTCTCGATTAAACAAACATGGCAGCATTACTGCCTGCAAAGGTCCCTGGTGGAGGCACACAGTTACAGGGGAGGGGGGAGGAGGGCTTTAGATGTTCAGGGATAGAAGAGTACCTTCCCACCCAAGGGACCGTGACTGGTTCACAAGTACTGCTTGTGACTGGAGACTGCGCATGGTGGCTTCTCCTAAATACCCCAGCCCCAACAGAGCCACTTCAGTAAACTTTTCACTACAGCTATGATCCTGAAGCCAAAGTCCTTGGGCTCTTTAGACAGCAGTCCAAAGGGGTTGAACTTGCTCTGTAAGCTCTTAAGATGGAAAATTGCCATCAGTGAGCTTGGCCGTGGCTCCTTGCCTCTGGAGAGGAAGCTAGGTCGTTGGAGCCATTCCATCCCACTATGTCCAATAAGCTACAGGACAAGCCTCGTGGTTTGGGGGCCAGTGGGCTGACGCACTTCAGCTTCTCGTGTGTGGGTGGGCAGCGGGGAGTCCTGTTTAATCATCCCATGACAAGCTACGGCTCACCAGGTGTTTATTCTTAAATCTGTGTATGACTTTTAGTGGTATTTTTCCCATTATACCTTACTGTGAAACAAGAGGTATAAATATGGGCTAAGGGGATTTTTATTTGCAGATGATGATAACTCAAGAGCCACCACTCTAGCATTAAAAACAAATTAACAGCTTTCTATAAAATAATTCCACCTAAATAATTTTTGTGTGAAAAGGAATGTATAAATATAGGAACAATTGACCTTTTAAGTTCTCAAGCATCCTTTTGGGTGCCTGGGTGGCTCAGTTGGTTAATGATCTGACTTTGGCTCAGGTTATGATCTCATCGTTCAGGGGTTAGAGCCGTGCATCAGGCTCGGTGCCTGCTTCTGAGTCCCCCTCTCCCCCAACCCTGCTTGTGTGCTCTCAAAAAATATCAGGTAATATTTGAATCTTTTCATTGTTGCCATCAGTTTAGTCTTATGTAGGAGTAGTCCCTTCCAGGAGGGACCCATCTGTCTCTTGCGCCTCATTCTGGGACCTCGGTGTAGACATTGTAGCTCCTAACTATTAGCAAATAGCACACATGTGGACATTTTCCAAGTTTAGAACCTCTGGGTTTGCAACACTGCAGAATATAAATCCCATCACGCCCAGAAAGGCACAAGGCAGGGCTTGGGGAGGGGGTAGATCCTGTGGTCACTTGTATGTGGGTTTCCTACTTAACACCTGTATCTCCTCTCTGAGAGTAATTTTCAATTACCTGGACTGTAGAAAGGCCAGGAGGCTGGGCTGCTGCCCCTCTCCATCCATCCAGCAAGTGTCAACTTCCCTCTGTCACCCCCTCCCACCCCCCCATGACCAGGTGTAGCTTCTGGAGCATGTGGCCGATGCAGTCACCAGGAGATTCTAGCTTAGAAAGTGTTCTCATGCTGTGCTCTCATGGTCTTGAGCTTCATTATTCTGGAACATGGCATCTTACAAATCACATAGCTGCTCCCTGGACATCTCCACCTAATCTGTTGAGGCTCTGCCCCAGCACTGTACCTAGTGCCAGCCAGCTCCAGGCCCCCACCCTCTGGCTTTGGTGGCTGAAGTAGACTCTTCAGGAGCTGTGTGTGGCCCTTGATCCAGCCTACAGTCTAATGTCAACAGATGGTGTCACCCAAGTCCCATAGGTTTTTGCTGTGCTAACACCCTTCGCAGAGCCCCCACCCCTGCTTGGACCTCAGCCTTCACCGCACCGTCTCTTCCCTCGGCTAAAGGAGCTGGGTTCATTCCTGTTTCTGCCTCCCCCAGTGTAAATCAGAATTATTAAACAATAGATCAGGAAAGGAAACTAAATACCTGGAGACAAATGAAAGCGGAACACTGTTCAGAGAGGGAAGGTCATAGGGACCCAGACGTCCCTGAAGGAGTAAGAGGGGCACCTGGGTGCTCAGTCAGCTAAGCTCTGATTTCAGGTCATGATCTCACTCGTGGGTTCAAGGCCTGAGCTGGGATCTGGGCTCAGAGCCTGGAATCTGCATTGGAGTTGTGTGTCTCTTTCTGCCCCTCTCAAAAATTAAAACCCCCAAATATTACATTTTTAAACCTAACAAAGTAGTAAAAGCCCAAAGTTAGTAAACAAAAAAGATTAACACCACTAAGAGCTGAGTGGATAGAGGTTTACCCATGTTCTCTCTTCAAAACAGACTTCAGAGTAGACCCCAAAATGAAAGGTCAGGACCAGACCGCTTCACTGGTGAAGTCTGCCAACATGAGGTAACTAGCCACCTCAAATTTCAAAATTTTTTGAAATGTTCCAAAATTCATTTCACGAGCCCAGCCATTACTCTGATCTACAAAACAAGTCGATGTTCCTGATGATCACAATCCTCACAGCAAACCCAACCATATATTTAAAGGACTAGATGTCATGATCAAGGGGGATTTATTGCAGGGATGGAAGGGTGGTTCAATATCCACTGATCAATGTGGTGAGAGGATAAAAAATTCTTATCAGCTCATTAGACGTACAAAAAGCATTTAACAAAGTTCAATATCCATTTATAAAATATTTCTACACAGTCAGGACAGAGGGAATATATGTAAATACAATAAAGGCCATAAAGGACAAACGCACAGCTGACACCATACTCCACCACCAAAAGCTGAAACCTTTTCCTCTAGGAATAACAAGGACGCCCAGTCTTGCCACCGTATTGAGTCCCAGCCCAAGCAGGCAGGACCAGGAAAAGGCCTCCAAGTTGGAAGGAAAACTCCCTATTCCCAGATGACATGCTACATATATGCTAAAAACTCCAGCTACAATAAAAATTCAGTAAAGTTCTAAAAGGTGCCAAATTCAATACTGGTTGCACTGATGAGCTACCAAGTTAACTATCCCATTTATAATTGCATATTATATACCTAGGAAAAAAGGTGAAAGATGTGAAGTCTGTAATCAGAAGACAGCGATGAAGCAAACTAAGGATGACAGTAGTGCTAGCTAAGGTGTCCTCAGGGACTGGGAGAGAGTCGACATGTCCATCCTCCTCCAAGCAACCTACAGCATCCGTGCAATCTCTAAGAAGAATCCTAAAATCTGTATGAAACCACCCCCCCCCCCCAGCCAAATCATACTCCCAGCTGTCAAGCTATAGTAATTGGAAGAGTATGGCGCTTGCTCACAAACAGAGCGCATCTGGCCCACTGATCTATGACAAAGGAGGCAAGAACATGCAGTGGGGAAAAGTGGTTTTGGGAAACCTACTTTCTCCCATCATCTACCCAAGTACATTCAAAAGGGAGTAAAGACCAGTAAACTCTTTGACCTTGGTCTTGGCACCTCCCGGCCTTGGACCAGTCTCCTCTGACAAAAACTAAAATGTGCCATCACACTAAAAGCTTTTGCACAATGAAGGAGACCACCTCAGTGGGAGAAGGTATCTGCAAACCATTTACCCGATAAGGGCTTAGTATCCAGAACAAAACTTACACGACCTGAGGGAAGGCTGATGGAGGATTCTAAGCATACTCCTCTGGGGTTACAACTAAACAACACAGCCTACAGAACCCAGTGAATGACCTGCAGAGTGAGGGAACAAACCCCACAACTAAAGGCAGAGCAGAGGCCACGAAGAATGTAGGAAGGGCAGAGACCGAGTCCCACACCAGGGAGCCCCCAGAAAGACAGCCAATCCCCACAACGTTTAGCTTTGAAAGTGAAAGGGGCTTAATTTCACAGGTTCTTACAGCCAGTAGGAATTATAGCCTAAAATTTTAATTTGAGAGAGAGAGCGCAAGTGAACAAGTTGGGGGGGGGGGGGGGGAGAGAGAAGGAGAGACGGAATCCCAGCCAGGCTCCCGCCATCAGCACACAGCCCAAGGTGGGGCTCAAACTCAGGAACTGTGAGATCACGACCTGNGCAGAGAGAAGGAGAGACGGAATCCCAGCCAGGCTCCCGCCATCAGCACACAGCCCAAGGTGGGGCTCAAACTCAGGAACTGTGAGATCACGACCTGAGCCAAGATCAAGAGTCGGATGTCTAACCAACTTCGCCAGACAGGCACCCCCAGCCTAGAATTTTTAAAGCTGGTGGCTAGGGAGGCCTGGGGGGTCAGTTGGTTAAGTGTCTGACTCTTGGTTTTAGCTCCAGTCATGATCTCGTGGTTTAGGAGTTCGAGCCCCGTGTCGGGCTCTGTGCTGACAGCTCAAAGCCTGGCACCTGCTGCAGATTCCGTGTCTCCCCCTCTGCCCTCCCCTGTGCACGCTCTCTCAAAAATAAATGAACATTAATTTTTTTTTGTTTAAACTGGAGAGTGGAGTCCCTGCTCTTAAAGAGCCTGCTGAGATCAGCATGGAAACATTTTGAAAACCATGTGGGACATACTGGACAGGAAAATAAGTTTACTCATCTCAGAGGATGGCAGCACTCACGGGGCAACCCTTCGAGGAACAAAGATGCAGGCAGGCACCACTTGCCGCCCCCGCCCCCAGCATACACACACAGCCACCTCTGGGAAGTAGCCGTGTGCGGACACTCCCTGCCCAACTCACCTGCTCCCTGATGCACTTTGGGGGGACGCTCCCGTCCCAGTGCTGAGGGTCCCCTCCCCGCAAAGGACTCTGGTGGAAACCCCAACACCTGGTCTCTGGCCCGTGTGTTTTGCAGAAACTCGGTTTGGGGCAGAAAGTCGTCTTTCATAAGAGGACTGGAACACACCCGGGGAAAACCCGGCTCGCACAGCTAGGGCCCGACACCACCCCCACCCGGCAAAGGGAGCCTCTGCAGACCACTGGACTGGGGAAAAC
This sequence comes from Hyaena hyaena, assembly GCF_003009895.1. Taxonomy (NCBI): domain Eukaryota; kingdom Metazoa; phylum Chordata; class Mammalia; order Carnivora; family Hyaenidae; genus Hyaena; species Hyaena hyaena. The sequence continues at coordinate 58,411 of NW_024082781.1, read as the reverse complement.
CGAGGCCAGGACTCGAGAGGACACACAGCAGACACTCCTGGAGGTGCCGGGCCCCAGCACCACCACCTCCTCGTCAAACCACCACTCCAAGGGCAGCAGGCGTAGATTCTCCTGACGCGAAGATACAGGGACTTAGAGACAAGGACACGGGAGCAGGTCCCAAATGAAAGAACAGGAGCAAACAGCAGGAGACCCCGGTGAGACGGATACAGGTAGCAGCAGGATGAAGGGTGTAATCATAAGGATACTCACTGGACTTAAGACTAGAGGACACCAGGGGCGCCTGGGTGGCTCAGTCGGTTGAGTGTTCGGCTCTGGCTCAGGTCATGATCTCCGGGTTTGTGAGTTTGAGCCCCACGTCAGGCTCTGTGCTGACTGCTCAGAGCCTGGAGCTGCTTCAGATTCTGTGTCTCCCTCTCTCTCTGACCCTCCCCTGCTTACACTATCTCTCAAAAATAAAAACCAAAAAAAAGGACTAGACGACATCAGTGAGACCCTTAAAGAGAAAAAAGACACAATCAGAGGTGAAGAACATAATAAATGAAATTAACAATATACTTGATGGAATAAATAGCAGGCTAGAGGAAAGAAGGACAGAGTAATGGAAATTTGAGCAAACAAGACAAAAAAAATTACGTAAAATGAGAGTAGACTTCAAGAACTCAGTGACTCCATTAGTGTAACACTCACATTATAGGGATCCCAGGTGGAAGAGAGATAAAGGGGGGAAAAAATTGAAATAGCTCAAAACTTTCCTAATCTGAGGAAGGAAACATCAAGGTCCAGGAGGCAGAGATTCCCCCCGCCCCCCCCCCCAAAAAAATCAAGCCAAGGAGTTCCACACCAAGATACATAGTAATTAAAGTGGCAAAAGGTAGTTTTTAAAGCAGTAACAGAAGATGTTACATACAAGGGAAACCCATACATGTATCCATTTTTTCAGCAGGAACTTGGCAATCCAAAAGACAGTGGCATGATGTATTCAACGTGCTGAAAGGGAGAATCTGCAGCCAAGAATACTCTATCCAGCAAAGAGTAGATACAGAGTCTCTCAGACAAAAGCTAAAGTCTGGGACTGGTAAAGCAGCTCTCCAGGAAATATTAAAAGGGACTCTGAAAAGTTGGAAGCACAAAAGCAGTAAAAATAGGTGTATCCGTAAAAATAACTCAAGGGAGTCATAAAATAAAAGGATGTAAAATACAACACCATATACCTAAACCACGGGGTTGGAAGGGGAGTAAGAATGGGTTTAAAATTAAGCAACCATTAACTTCATAGAGGCTGCTATATACACAAGATGTTACATAGGAACCAAACAGCAACAGCAAATCAAAACAAGAGGAGTCTGAATAGGTCACTGAAGAAAGCCAACAAACCATGAAAGAGCAAGGATTAGAGAAACACTACAAACACAAAGACAAAACAAGCATTAAAATGGCAATAAATACCTATCAATAATTACTTGGAATATAAATGGACTAAGCATTTCAATCAAAAGGCCTAGGACGTCAGAGTGGATCAAGCAACAAGACCTATCTGTACGCTGCCTACAAGAGGTTGAAAGTGAGGGGATGGAGAAAAATTATCGTGCAAATAGATGTCCAAAGAAAGCTTAGACTTTACATAGACTGTGAAACAAAGACTGTAACAAGCGACTATGACACTACAGAATAAAGGTGACAGCCCAAGAGGATATGACAATTGTAAATATGTATACACCCAACATGAAAGCACCCAAATACATAAAACAGTTAATACAGGAAGTAATCAATGGTAATACAATAAGATTAGGGGACTTTAGCACCCCACCTATCATCCAAACAGGAAAACAGCAAAAAAAACCAGTGGCTTTGAATGACACAAAATCAGATAGATATATTCAGAATATTACACCATAGGGGCACCTGGGTGGCTGAGTCGGTTAAGCACCCAACTTTGGCTCAGGTCATGATCTCCTGGTTTGTGGGTTCGAGCCCCGTGTTGGGCTCTGTGCTGACAGCTTGGAGCCTGCTTCGGATTGTTTCCTGCCTCTCTCTGCCCCTCTCCTATTCGCACTTGGTCTCTCTCAAGAATAAACATTAAAATTGTTTTAAGAAAATTAAAAAAAATAACATTACATCCTAAAAGAGAATTCATATTCTTTTCAAGTCCACAAGGAACATTCTCCAGAATAAATCAAATATTAGATCATAAAACAAGTCTCAACAAATTCAGAAAGATGAGAGTCATACCATGCGTCTTTTTTGATCACAACACTGAAGCTAGAGGTTGATCACAAGAAAATCTGGAATGGGCACAAATACATGGAGGTTAAATAACATGCTACTGAACGATGAATGACCCAATAAAGAAGCAATTTAAAAATTGTACAAACTTTCAGGATCACATCCACTGGCACGCGGAGGGACGGGGGTCTCCTGAGGGACACGGCTGCTACCATGTTCCACCTCCCACTGCCACAATCTGATTCCTGACAGGCAGTCGACTGGGGGCATGGGTGACCACAAACCCATTTCCACGGGAAATAGAATGTGATTCATAACCTGGAGACCGAGGCGGAAAACCATCACTGGCTGAGCAGCCCTGCCGCACAGCGGGGCAGGAATACGGCCGCGTCGTGGACCCCGGGGCAGTGGCCTCCAGGGCCATCAAGATGACCAACATATCCAAGCTCCCCACCCTTCCAGAAGTGCAGAACAGCTCGACCATCTCCATGTCCCCAGGAAGTGGTCCTCACCCAGAGCCGCCACCTCTCCAGTTTACAGATCACAGGGCTGCATTCTCTTGATCTGATTCCGGAACTGAAAAACTTCTAGAAAAATTGGAGACTTTGGACAGAGTCTCCTTAAACAGCAATCATGAGCATAGTGGTCTGCGTACAGAACACCGGGGCCTCATCCTCTTCAATTCTTCCGAGTCTAAGCTCCATCAGATGGTTTCCTTTTCCTTTAGCCTGATAGGAAGATACAGAAAGTTCCTGGGTCACAGAGGATATCAAATGTATTTTGGATGAAAGCTGCAAAAAGAGCCACAGATCATAGTTTGGAATCTGTGCTTAAGTAGGAGATGCTTGATGGGGGCTTTATCATGTACTTTGCTTGCCTTCTGTCGAAAGAATAAATGCCTAAATGTAAATGAAAAAGAGCTTTTTTCAGTTGAACATACTCCTAAAAATAGCATTTTCTTCTGGGATTGCTACTACAGGACATTTAGGTGAAGTAAAAGGAGAAAAAAAAGGGTATTCATCAGAACTGCTACATCAAGTTGTATTTTAAAACCTCTTTCATGGATGTAATTAAAGTACCTTATGGCCCAGGAGTCGAAGATTTTTTTTTTCAGATTACCTTTTTCAGAATACATGTACTACCAAATATAGAAATCACTTGGGGCTATTTTACATGTGAGGAAACATCTAAGAAACTTGTCCAAAATCACACTCCCAGTAATGAGTAGGACTTGGATTTCAAGGTCTGTATAATCTAAAAATCTTAAACTGCTATGCATATCCTTAATATTTTCAAAATGCAGAGAAGAAAAAAATCCCATTACCCAGAGATAAGATAATCCTCTTGTATATAGTTTTTCCTTTTAATCTTTTTATAGGAATAAGTTAATTAACACATATTGAGGCTATATGGATCAATAGAATATAGAGCTAAACATCTCCAACACTTAGAGATGATTCATAGCCCAGTGGCTTTCCAGAAAGATTGTGAAACAGCAAGACAAATGGAGGAAAGTGCCAATCTCCTTTGCCAGCACTGAATTTTCTCTTCATTAATAATTCATGCTTCATATTTGAATATTTGCCATTAGTATATGTAAGCTGTGGTGCACACATTTATTTTTATTCATTGCATCTAAAAGGTACCAGCTGCATGGTAGTTGAATGTTTAAGCAAGCTTAACTCTGTTATTAATATGTCATATTCTTGGTGGCGTGTAAACACTTGAATGCTTTTTAGAGCTCACAGAAATGTCTCCGGTCCGTAGAGGTAATTTATGACCTTTGTTTTCGCACCTGGAAATGGTGGCACCTGATGCTGTTGAGGAGAAAAGTGAAGGAAGGGGGCCGAGGAGACTGCTGAAAACCATAACCACTTACGCGGCTTTGATCTGTCACTTAGAAACTTTTACCTTGGAATTTAAAAATGTAATGGCTACCTTGGATCTCAGAGAAGGAAAAAGATGCTAAAATCATGGGTCTGAAGAACTAGAAAGCAGTTCGTGAGAGGCATTGTTATGTACAGTTAACCATTTAATTTTTAAAGCAATCCTGTGAAATAAGTATCCTCACTATATAGGTTAGAAACTGAAGCTTGGAAATGTCAACAGCATTCCCAGATTTACCCAGCTAACAACTGGTAAAGATAGAATTCAGGACAAGGTTTATCTAAAGATTATATTCATTGCTGCAATAAATGCTGTTGACACATTGGACTTTTCTCCTTGAAATTCTATGACTGTTATCATTACAGCCATCATAGTATTAATACTTTTCATAACTAATTGCCACTCAGCTGTTTATAATTACATGTAGTAAAATATATCTGTGCCCAAAAAATTCATGGGAAAACAATGAACATGAAAACAACAGTCCATCTTTGGGATGCAGCAAAAGCTGTTCTATGAGGCACATTTATAGCAACACAGGCTTACCTCAAGAAGCAAGAAAAATCTCAACCTAACTTTACACCCGGAGGAGATAGAAAAAGAACAAAACCCAAACCCAGGGAAAGGAATTACTAAAGAGTGGAGCAAAAAAGGAAACTAAAAAACAATGGAAGAGATCATTGAAACCAGGAGCTGTTTCTTTGACAAGATCAACAAAATTGGTAAACCTCTAGCCAGACTCATCACACACATGCAGACACAAAGAGGACTGCAAATCAGAAATAAAAGAAACCACCAACACCACAGAAATACAAACAATTGGAAAATATTGTGAAAAATGATATGCCAACAAATTGGACAACCTAGGTGCAATGTATAAATTCCTAGAAACATATAAGCTACTGAAATTCAAGCAGGACGAAGTGGAAAATTTGAACAGCCCAATTACCAGCGATGAAATTGAATCGATCAAACTCCCAACAAACAGAAGTCCAGGAGAAAACAACTTCACAGGCAAACGCTACCAAACATTTAAAAATGAATACCTATTCTTCTCAAATTATTCCAAAAAATAGAAAAGGAAGGAAAACTTCCAAATTCATCGTAGGAGACCAGCATTACCCTGATACCAGAGAAACACACCACGGAGGAGAGGGAAGGAGAAGAGGAAGTAGTCATCATGGTAGTAGTAGTGGCCAAAAGCTCTGATAAACAGAGATGCAAAAATCTTCAGCAAAATACTAGCAAACTGAATCCAACAGTATATTAAAACAATTACTCACCATGAACATGCATGATTTATTCCCAGGATGTAAGGATGGTTAAATATTTGTAAAGCAGGGGCACTTGGATGGCTCAGGTCATGATTTCACGGTTCGTGTGTTCAAGCCCTGTGTTAGGCTCTGTGCTGACAGCCAGCTCAGCGCCTGGAGCCTATTTCGGATTCTGTGTGTGTCTCTCTCTGACCCTCTCCTGCTCATGCTGTCTCTCAGAATTAAAAAAAAAAATTAAAAAATATTTGTAAAGCAATAAACATGATACATATCAATAAGACAAAGGATAAAAACCATATGATCATTTCAAGATTCAGAAAAAGCATCTGACAAAATACAACATCCATTCAGGATTTGGGGGAAAAAAACTTAAAGTAGGTCTAGAGGGAACATGTCTCAATGTAATAAAGGCCATATCTAAATAACCCACACTTAACATCATCCTCAGTGGAGAAATACATGGCTTTTCCCTAAGGTTAGGAATAAGAAAAAGATGTCTGCGCTCACCATTTTTATTCAACACAGAAATCCTAGCCAGCAATCAGGAAAACACACACACACACACAGAGCCATTTAAATTGATAAGGAAGAAGTAAGACTTTTACTACTTATAGATCACATGATACTATACATAGAAAACCCTAAACACTCCAGCAAAAATTTTTTGTTAATTTTTAAAAAATTTTTTTTAATGTTTTATTCATTTCTAGGAGAGAGAGGGAGACAGCGTGAACGGGGGAGGGTCAGAGAGAGAGGGAGTCACAGACTGAAACAGGCTCCAGGCTCTGAGCTTGCAGTCAGCACAGAGCCCGACGTGGGGCTCGAACCCACGAACCGCGAGATCATGACCTAAGCGAAAGTCGGACGCTTAACCGACTAAGCCACCCAGGCGCCCCTCCAGCAAAAATTTTTAAATGGATTAAATTCCTCAATGTGAGACCTGAAACCATAAAAAACCTAGAAGACAACACAAGCAGTAATTTGTTTGACATCAGCTGTAGAAGCATTTTTCTTAGATGTCTTCTAAGGCAAGTGAAATGAAAACAAAAACTATTGGGACTTCCTCAAAATAAGTAACGCCACCTACCAAATGGGAGAAGATATTTCAAATGACATCTCTGATAAAGGGTGAGTATCCAGAATACATAAAGAACTGCTACAACTCAACCCCTAGAAAACAATGAAAAATGGGCAAAAGACATGGGGCGCCTGGGTGGCTCAGTCCGTTAAGGGTCCGATTTCGGCTCAGGTCATGATCTCATCGTTTGTGGGTTCGAGCCCCTTGTCGGGCTCTGTGCTGACTGCCAGCTCAGAGCGTGGAACCTGTTTCAGAGTCTGTGACTCCCTCTCTCTGATCCTCCCCTGCTCACGCTGTCTCTCTCTCCTAGAAATAAATAAAACATTAAAATTTTTTTTTTAAAAATGGGCAAAAGACAACAAGAGATTTCAAAAGATGACACCCAGGGGGCCAAAAGACACATGGAAAGATGCCCAGCATCACTCATCATCAGGGAGAGACAAATCAGAATCATAATGAGATACCACTTTGCACCCAATAGCTAGTATCAAAAGACACATTGGTGAGGATGTGAAGAAAAAGAAACTCTTTACCACTGGGCACTTCAAATACCAGGAGGCTCGGGGCACCTGGGGGGCTCAGTCGGTTAAGGGTCCAACTTCGGCTCAGGTCACGATCTCATGGTTCGTGGGTTCGAGCCCCGCATTGGGCTCTGCTGACAGCTCAGAGCCTGGAGCCTGTTTCGGATTCTGTCTCTTTCTCTCTCTCAGAAATAAATTTTAAAAAATATAAATAAATACCAGCAGGGTCAGCTCTGAGAGAGCCAGGGAGTGAGAAGAAATGGAGTCCCGCCCTTAAAGAGCCGACGTAACAACCCCCCACTGCGATCCAGCACAGAAGCAGCAGTTAAGAAGTTCCTGGGATAGAAGAGAAAACTTATTTGCTAATCTCAGAACATGTGCTGGAGGGTAAGGCGGCTTTGAGAGACTTCCCCAAGGACAAAAGTGCTGGCTGACACCACGTCTCTCTCCCAGCTGCAGCCTCGCCTCTGGGTCTCTGTGGGAAGCAGCACGATCACCGGACGCCTAGCCTGCGAACCCCTCTCACCCCCACACTCTGCAGACCCACCCCATCCCACACAGCCCCCTCAGCAGGTCCCTCCAAAATGGCGCCGGACACATTTCATTTCTGCAAGCAGCCCTGGCAGTGACCCCTGAGAGCAGCCAGCACCACTCCAAAGTGACTTCTGCGCCCTTGGGGAGAGGGGAAGGTAGCCATGCACCAGTTCAACTGCAGCTCCGACAGGGGGCTGGGGCCAGAGTCTGGTGGGGCGCTTCCCCCCCGAACCCCCCCCGCCCCACCCACAGAGACCTCGCAGGGTGCAGCACAAAGGGAGCCCTGTAGTCTGGGGTCGCTGCCAAAGGCATGTATTCTGACTGTGGGCCCTGCCCACCAACAAAGGGGGGGTGGAGCGAACTGCAGCCAGGGAGAAGGCAGTTCAGCCACAGCAGGACCCACGTGACACACACAGGAGACAGCCTGGGAGTGGCCATTCTGAAGAGGCACCATCGCATTGCAGAACCCCTTCCTCATAAGGCCAGTGCCTTCAAGAGCTCATAAGCTCCCTTCAGACTTTCCTGTGACACCCAGAAACCCAGAGAGGTCGACCAAATGAAGAGATCAGGAATATGTCCAAACCGAAGGAACAGGACAAAACCACAGCAACAGAGCTAAAAATTAAAAAAAGAAAAAGAGAAAAAGAACCAATATATCAGAGAAAAGAATGCAGGATCTCAATGAGGCCTTCCACAGAGACAGAAAGCTTTCTTTAAAATTTAGAGATGATGATCTCAGTAACTAAAATTAAAAATACACTAGGGAGAATCAATAATAGACTAGAGGAGGCATAAAAACAGACCGGAGAGCTGGAAGCCAGTAATGGAAAACCGCCGGGCTGGGCAGCAAAAGGAAAAATGAGAAGACATGAAAGGCACATGAAGCATACAGGGCTCCCAGAAGAGAAAGGAAAGAAAAGGGGGCAGAAAACATATTTGAAGAAATAATAACTGAAAACTTCGCCAATCTGGGGAAGGAAACAAGATACCCAGAGCCTGGAGGCACAGAGAGCTTCCGACAGAATCAACCCACGGGGGTCCACGCCAGGACGTCATAATTAAAGTGACAAAAAGTAGTGATAAAGAGAATTTTAAAAGCAGCGAGAGACTGTTACATGCAAGGGAAACCCCACAAGTCTACCAGCGGATTTATCAGCTGAAACTGGTCACGCCGCACGGGAGGAGCAGGATATATTCAAAGTCTGAAAGGGAAAACCCTGCAGCTAAGAACACGCTGTCCAGCAAGCCTGCCATCCAGAACAGGACATAAGGAGCGGAGAAAAAATCCGGGGTAATAACACTTACATCAGACAAAATAGACTTAAAAACAAAGACTATAGCAAGAGACAAAGAAGGACACTACAAATGAGAGAGGAAAAATCCAGCAAGAAGATGTAACAATTGTTACTTACATACAATATGGGAACACCCAAATACATAAAGCAACTATTAACAGGCAGACAGGAAGAAAGGGATAATAATACAATAGTAGTAGGGACTTTAACACCCACTTACATCGACGGACAGATCATCCAGACAGAAAATCAGTAAGGAAACCGTGCCCTTGAATGACTCATTGGACCAGATGGATATAACAGATGTATCCAGAACATTCTATCCAAAACCAGAACACATTCAAGGGCACACAAAACATTCTTCAGAATAGACCACGTATTAGGCCACAAAATAAGCCCCAAAAAACTCCCCAAGATTGAAATCATATCACATATCTTTTCCAAACACAACTGTATGAAACTAGAATCAGAAGAGAAAATTTGGAAAGAGCACACATACATGGAGGCTAAATAACATTCTACTAAACAAATCAGCTGAGAGGTCAAAGAGGAGATTTTAAAAAATACACGGAGATGAATAAAAATGAAAACACAATGGTCCAAAAATCCTTGGAATGCAGCAAAAGCTTTTTCTAAAAGGGAAATTTATTGCAATACAGGCATCAAGAAGAAAAATCTCAAATAAACCATCTAACCTTATACCTCAAGGAGCCAGAAAAAGCCCAAAGCCAGTTGAAGGAAAGAATTAAGAGGAGAGCAGAAATAAATGAAACAGAGACTTAAAAGACCAGATCAGATCACTGAAACCAAGAGGAAGTTCTCTGACCAGATCCACAAAATAGATAAACTTCTATCCAGACTCACAAAAAAAAAAAAGACTCAAAATCAGAAATGGAGAAACTGATACCACAAAGATACAAAGGATTATAAGAGAATATTATGAAAAATTCTATGCAAACAAGTTGGAAAAAACAGAGAAGTTCAAACACCCCAATGACTAGCAATTAAATTGAATGAAAATAATTCCTAGCAAACAAAGTCCAGGACCAGATGGCTTCACAGGTGAATTCTACCAATTTTTTTTTTTTAACATTTATTTTTGAGAGACAGAGACAGAGCGTGAGACGGGGAGGGGCAGAGAGAAAGAGGGAGAGAGGGAGACATAGAATCTGAAGCAGGCTCCAGGATTTGAGCTGTCAGCACAGAGCCCGATGTGGGGCTCAAACCCACAAACCATGAGATCATGACCTGAGCCAAAGCTGGATGCTCAATTGACTGAGCCACCCAGACACCCCTCTACCAATTGTTTAAAGAAGAGTTAATATCTATTCAATTCAAACTTCTCCAAACAATAGAAGAGGAAGGAAAACTTCCAAATTTATTCAATGAAGCCTATATTACCCAAAAAAAAAAAAAAAAAAAAAAAAAAAAAAAAAAAAAAAAAAAAAAAAAAAGAAAGAAAGAAAAAGAGTTCTGGGCCTAGGTATCTCTGATGAACACAGATGTAAGACTCCTCAACAAAATATTAGCAAGCCTGATACAACAATACATTTAAAAAATCATTATGGGGTGCCTGGGTGACTCAGTTGGTTAAGTGTCCAACTTTGGCACAGGTTATGATCTCACGGGTCGAGTTCGAGCCCCAACTCGGGCTGTCTTTCTCTCTCTGCCCCTCCCCCACATGCAAACACTCGCTCTCAAAAATAGGCATTTTAAAAAAAAACCATTCAGTACAATCAAGTGGCATTTATTCCAGGGACGCAGACACAAATGTGGTTCAATATTCACAAGTCAATCAAGGTGTTACATCACCATTAACAAGAGAAATGATAAAAACCATCTGATCATTTCAACAGATGTAGAAAAAGCATTCAACAAAGTACAACATCCATTCATGAGAAGAACCTTCAACAAAGTGGGTTTAGAGGAAACATACCCAAACCTAATAAAGGCCACATATGAAAAACCCACAGCCATCATACTCAACAGGGAAAAAGTGAGAGCTTTGCCCCCAAGGTCAGGAACAAGGTGAGGACGTCCACTGTCACTACTTTTACTCAACACACTACGGGCAGTCCTAGCCATAGCCACCAGACAAGACAAGCCATCCAAGTTGGTAAGGGAGAACTAAAACTTTCACTATGTGCCGATGACCTGATACTATGTGGAAAGGCTGAAAGACTCTTCCAAAAAAGAACTAGAACTGATAAATCCAGTAAAGCTACAGGATATAAAATACCACTGATTGTGTTTCTATATACTAGTAATAATGAAGAAATTAAGAAAACAATCCCATTTACAGTTGCACCAAAAATAAAATACCTGGGAATAAACTTAACCAAGGAAGCGGAAGACCTGTACTCTGTAGACTACAAAATGCTGATGAGAGAAATTCACGTTGACACAAACGGAAACCCATTACATGCTCATGGATTTGGAGAATCTTGTTAAAGTTCATCCTACCCAAGCAATGTATGGATTTAATGCAATCCCTACCAAGATACCAACAGCATTTTTCACAGAACTAGAATAATTCTAAGATTTACATGAAGCCACATAAGACCCCAAATAGCCAAAGCAATCTTGAAAGACAGCCACCCCAGATTTTAAGATATACCACAAAGCCATGGTAATCAAAACAGCATGGGGCCGACACAAAAACACACACATAGATCAATGGAACAGGAGAAAACGCCCAGAAATAAACTCATGTGCTTATGGTCAATTAATCAATGACCTAGGAGACAAGAACATACAATGGGAAAGTCTCTTTATCCAATGGTGCTGGGAGGGGCGCCTGGGTGGTGCTTTCTGTTAAGTGTCCGACTTGGGCTCAGGTAATGATCTCATGGTTTGAGTTCAAGTCCCAAATCAGGCTCTGTGCTGCCAGCTTGGAGCCTGCTTTGGATCCTGTGTCTCCCTCTCTCTCTACCCCTTCCCCACTCACACTGTCTAATAATATTAAAAAAAAAAAAAAAAAAAAAAAAACCTTTTAATGATGCTGGGAAAACTGGACCACTTTCTTATGCCACACACAAAAATAAACTCAAAATCGATTAAAGAACTAAATGTGAGGCCTGAAACCATAAAAATCCTAGAAGAGAACACAGGCAGTCATTACTCTGACATCAGTTGTAGAAACATTTTTCTAGATCCGTCTCCTCCGGCAAGGGAAACAAAGGCAAAAATAAACTATTGGGCCTACACCAAAATAAAAAGCTTCTGCACAGCAAAGGAAACCATCAACAGAAGGCAACCTACTGAATGGGAGAAGATATTTGCACATGATATATCTGATAAATGGTCGATATCCAAAACATATAAGAAGTTATGTAACTTAAGAAAACCCAAATAATCCAATTAAAAATAAGCAGAGAACCTGAACATTTTTCCAAAGATGACCTGCAGACAGCTGACGGACATATGAAAAGACTCTCAACATCACTCATCACCAGGGAAAGACAAATAAAACCCACAATGAGAGGGGGGAGGGGGGGACGGGCATGGGGGATGGGCATGGAGGAGGACACTTGTGGGGATGAGCACTGAGTGTTATGTGGAAACTAATTTGACAATAAACTATTTGTAAAAAATAAAAATAAAAAAAATAAACAGAAAGCCATTAAAAAAAAAAAAAACCCACAATGAGATACCATCTCACACCTGTCAGAATGCCTAAAATCCAAACTCAGTAAGTTTGATGAAGTGTAGAGATAAAGAAACCCTCAGGCACCATTGGTGGGAATGCAAACTGGTGCAGCCACTGTGGAAAAGTGTGGAGGTACCACAACGAATTAAAAATAGAATTACCATATGATCGAGGAATTCCATTACTAGGTATTTACCCAAAGAAAATGCTAGTTGGAAAAGACATCCACACCTGTATGTTTATCACATTATCTACAACAGCCAAGATATGGAAGTAGCCCGAGTGTCCCTCAGTAGGTGAAGACAACGTGGTGTATGTGTTTGATAGAATATCACTCAGCCGTAGAAATGGAATCCTGTCATTTGCAACAACATCGTGGATTCCACTTACATGAGGAATTTGAGAAAATAAAATGATTAAATAGACTTCTAGAGATTCAGTGCTTGCCAGAGGGGAAGTGGGGGGATGGGTGAAATACGTAATGGGGATTAAGAATACACTGACGATGAGCACGGAGTGTAGACTTGTTGAATCCCTACATCATACACCTGAAACTAACACTAATGTTTCTAACTTGAATAAAAAATTGGATCACTGACGTATACTTGAAACAAATAGGATATTCTGTGGAGTTCTTATACTTCATTTTTTTAATTACAAGGGTTGCCACAGTTAGCAAGTAAAAATTGAGGACTCCGATTAATTTTGAATTTTATGTGAACGATGAAATTTTTTCATTGTGCATTTACGCCCATTATTGCATGAAACTTACACTAAAAAGCATCATCTTCCTGTTATAAGATTCAGCACCACGCCACCCATCACCAGGGACCTTATTCTGTTATTTTTCCTCAGTTGGACTTCTTGCCACCCAGACTGGTATGTATTTTAGGTTTTATTTTTAATTTATATTTTTGAAGGAGAGCACACACACGTGAGACAAGGGAAGGGGCAGAGAGGGAGACACAGAATCCGAAGCAGGCTCCAGCCTCTGAGCTGTCAGCACAGAGCCTGACGCGGGGCTCGAACTCACAAACCCTAAGGTCATGACCTGAGCCAAAGTCAGACACTCAATCGATGCAGCAACCCAGGTGCCCGAGTTACTTAGGTTTTCATCACGTACCTATCCCCGCTGCCACTACATGGCCATAGGTGGGGAAGTCACCTGCACTTGAGCCCGATTTAGAGTCAGGGTTCAGGGATCGATAGGCAGATGAAAACTGAGGAATGCATGACTACCCACCGTCAGGGCAGCCACCCTGTGCCTTGGGCACAGAGAGCAAGCAAAGAAAGGAGGTAATGCTGTGCCAGTCCTCAGGTTTCCCTAAACCCGGCCTTCAGTTAAAGACTTTGGTACTCGCTTAAGCCGCTCCAACTGGTTACTATCACTTGCGACCAAAGGAATCTTTCTGGCAATACAAGGACCCCAGGATCCTATTCAAGTTCAGAACCTCCTTTTCCTCTCCTCTAACCCACACCTCGGAGAGCAAGCCCCTTCCTTACGCCCATAGGTCACACCGACTGCTTTTCAGGATTTAGGAGACTCCTGCTCTCCGGAACTGCTCTGGAGAGTCACCTGGGTGACAAAAATAGTATTTTACAGGTAGAAGCTGGACATCAGAACTTTAAAGTTCCGCTTTTTAACTGCAACCAGGACCCAGAGGGTCCTGCAGAGAGTGGCAGAGACAGCGGCAGAGCTGGCCTGGGACTCCGGTTTCGTGACCAGCGGCTGGCTTCCGGGCACAGCATTCTGGGGGCTCCTTATCTCTACCATCGATGATGGCAGCACTGACCATGTGATACCTAAAGCGTCTGCTTTGGGGATGAGGCTCTCCGTGGACAGATGTCAGGGCTTCTTGTTTCCAAAGATGGTTAAATTCCAGAGTCATTCATTAATCCACTTTCATACTTTTGGAATTTGTCCATTTCCTGCCTCCTCAGAGCAAACCATGGTCATCTCTTGCCTGGGCCACTTTGAAGGTTGTTTTTTTATTTGAATATTTAGTGAGAGGGCACATGACCCGGGGAAGGGGAGAAAGAAGAGGGGACAGAGAATCCCAAGCAGGCTCCACACTGTCCCCACAGAGCCCAACGCAGGGTTTGACCTCATGAACCATGAGATCATGACCTGAGCCAAGATCAAAATTCAGATGCTCAACTGAGCCCCGCCCCCCCCCCCCCCCGCCCCGCTGGGTGCCCCACCGCGTTCCTTGTAATGACTGAATATGCCTCCACTGGACGGATAGACTACATTTATCCATTCACCAGCTGATAGGCATTTAGGTCAGCTATTATAAATAGCTGCTTTAGAATGTTTTTTAATGTTTATTTAGAGAGAGAGTGCCTCCACACGCAGGTGAAAGGCAGAGGGGGTGGGGAGAAGAATCCCAAGCAGGCTCCGCGTTGTCAGCACAGAGCCCGATGCGGAGCTTCACCCCACAGACTAGTGACTGGAGCCAAGATCAAGATTCAGACGCTCAACAGACTGAGCCCCCCGGGCGCCCCTGAAGGCCTCTTGAGGGATCTTTCGGCTTCCACTTCGGGGACCCACACCCTCCATCTATTATTCTAATCAAAGCCAGCATTGCCTTTAAAAATGGTTGAGGAAACACTGTGGTGCATCCAGACAATGGATTGTTCAGCAATAAAAATGAGCTATCGAGTCACAGACAAGGGGAAAGAAACCTTAAATGTGTATTGGTAGGTGAACAAAGTCAGTTTAAAAAGGCAATGTTCCATAGGGTTCCAACTACCTGACATTCTGGATAAAAGCGAAACCATAAAAACCAAAACCAAAATCAGAAATAAAAACCTGCAAGAGCAGTTGCCAGGAGCTGGGAAGGAAGGGAGATACATCCCCGGGGGCGGGGGGCATATCCAGGGCAGTAAAACCATCCTGGGTGACACGTGACATCCTGCATTTGGGAGAATCCCTAGGATGCAGGGCACCAAGAGCGAGCCCTGACGTAGTCCTCGGACCTCCGTCCGTGCTCTGTCAACCCTGGGTCGTCAGCTGCAGCAAACACCATCCAAGCAAGATGTTAACAAGGAAAGCGGGTGGAGGGGTGCTGGGGATTCTCTACCAGCTGCCCAGGTTTCCTGTAAACCTAAAACTATTTTCAAACATTAACATGTTGCGGTTTATACACACAACGAAATATTCAGCCTTAACAGGGAGGGAAATCGATACAACACTGTGAAGAAGTAGAGAAACCTTGAGAGCTTTGTGGCCAAATTCCGAGACAAATAAGAGAGGGGCTGGGGCGGGGGGTGTTAGTATTGAAGGGGCACAGTTACACGTGGGAAACTGCAGACGACCTGGGCAGGGGTGAAGGAATGGCCGCACAACACGTAAATGGCTACCCCAACGCCAGTGAGCTGCACGCTTAAAACAGTTCAAACAGTCCACTGTTGCGTAGGTTAATGAAAAATGAAGTTTTTAAAACGGCTCACGTAAAGACCCAACTTTGTGTTTCTCCCTCCTGACCCTATTTCCTCCTCTCCCCTCCTGCGCCCCATACGCCGAGCCCCAGCGGCTGCTCACGTCCAGGGTGCTGGCTCACACCTCAGCCCAGAGGGAGGCAGGGGTACCCCACCCGTGGGGATGCACCCATACAACCTTCTCTGCATCCTCCACGGGGACAGGGACCACCCCCGGCATCCCCTCGCCCAGCTCCTTCCTGGAAGAGATAGATGGGTGCCCAGGCCCCGCCTGTGGGGGGCAGTGATGGAGCCCCTCCCCTCCCAGGGGAAGCCTGCCCAAGACAGAGGATTCCGGATTCCAGGGGTTCCTCACAGCACGTGAGGGCTTTTCTATCCCTACAGACACCTTCAGCCATTTCCAGCCTTGGAGAGAGACTCTGGGGAGTTTAAATCTGCCTCTTTCATTAATCCCTGCCTCCCTTCTCTCTGGAACCCTCCTCTCCTCTCTGTGCAGACAGCAAACCAAGGGCGTCTCCGCTCCCTGAGACCTCACACCAGGAGCCTTGTGCTCAGCCTGTCCCCCTGAGCTGACGGCGAGGCCAGCAGCTGCGGCAAAGCTTCCCGAGAGAGGTGCCCGGCTACTCACACTGCTGGCGGTTCCTGGGGACCTGGGGCAGCAGCGGCCACAGCAGAGGTGGCACAGAGCGGAGGGAGGTCAGGCCTCCTCCGTGCACAGGTGGCGGCCCTCGTGCTCGCCCTCGGGGGCTCCCCGGCTCCACCAGCGTAGGACAAACACGGTTTTCACTGCTGGCTGCCTCCAGCCCAGCCGCTTACCCCAGAGTGAGCCAGACCCCCTCCTCCCCCGGCGTCCCCTAGCGTGCCCCCGGGTGGCAGAAGCGACCTGTGTCTAGCAAAAGCTGTGCAGGGGAGTAATCCATCCCCATGGTGCGTACAGCCGAACACAGCACGGCGCACACAGCGTCCCACTCAGGACCTTCGTTTGCTCCACGACGCAGGGGTGAAGAGGCAGAATGAGCATCGAGGGAATTAAGGCTCAGGTTAGATTCCCACACATCACACCAGGGAAAATGCTTAGAATTGCAAGAAGGGTGGGGACTACCGATCTTAGTCTTTTTTTTTTTTTTCCTAATTTTTTTTTTAACGTTTTATTTATTTCTAGGAGAGAGAGAGACAGCATGAGCAGGGGAGGGTCAGAGAGAGGGAGTCACAGACTGAAACAGGCTCCAGGCTCTGAGCTGGCAGTCAGCACAGAGCCCGATGCGGGGCTCGAACCCAAAACCGCGAGATCATGACCTAAGCGAAAGTCGGACGCTTAACCGACTAAGCCACCCAGGCGCCCCCCGATCTTAGTCTTATACTTACAAGGAATCATTGAATTAAAAAAGTAAAAAAAAAAAAAAAAAAACAAAAAAAACCCTTTAGAGACTCCATGAGGTTTCTGAGCACGAATCTCCACTTGGAAATAGTGCCCAAGTGAGCCGCTGCCCAGTGAGGGGGGAGAGAAGGCGAAGAAGAGCCCATCTCCTGTCTCGCCTACAAACTACTAGAAATACAAAGGGCGTCCCGACTAGTTCAGGGTTCTAACAAAGTGATTTCCTGAAATCCGAAATATTTGGCGAGCCTCGCAAACACACTGCACTAGGTGTGGGGACAGAGTGGAGAATGCCCTTGGCTGCAGGAACACTGCTCCGTGGGCTCAAGCACGTGTCACTTGTTCAATCGCACCTGTCACGGGCACGGGCTGCAAAGGCCTCTGAAGCTCTGGGGTCCTGAGGACAGTCACCCAGCCCCAAACCCCTCCACTCGTTCTTGCAACAGCCGCCCACCACCCCCACCAGTGAGAATACGAGTCCTACACCTCGTGGCCCTGACCCGGGGACCGTTTCCACCTGCCATGCACTTTGTTTCTATTGCTCTTCAAGTGCCTCCACCTTACCGCCCCCCCCCCCCCATTGCTGAGATTGCCTTTAGCAACTTTGATTTGCTGGGTAGCAACTGCAGATAAGAACTCCAGATAACCAATGACAGATGTTAGATAGAAAGATTCTGAAGCCTTGCATAGAAATATTATACTTTTTTTTTTTTTTTTGGAATCTGCTTTCCGTTAGTAACGTTTCCTCAAGAGATCCCGGATCATAAAATATAGTGAGTAAATGAAATATAGTGCGTACGTGACTACCAGTTCAGCCTGGCTCAAGGCAGGGGACAGATCTGGCTTCTGGGTCCTACAGATCTGGGTGCTGAATCTGCACCATCAGAGGTTGGTCTCTGTGGCTCCCCAGGGCTCGCCCAGACCGGCTCCTAGCTCAGCAGGTGGATTCCCCGGAGTGCACCTGTCAGCAGGTGCAGCAGGAGACCCGGACGGAAGTCTCTGCTCATCCTGAGCACAAAGCGTGAGGAGGAGAGGGAGCTGCTGGGAGAGGAGGTTCTGGGAGGGTGATCAGCCCCGGGGAGCCAGGGGAGGGGTGGGTGGGCACCCTCAGCACAGACTGGGAAGGAGTCAGGCCGGACCCTCCAGGGGGAACTCAGCAGCCATCACTGGAATGTGGGGAAGCTACCGAGTGAACCAAAGAGCAGATGTTCGCAACTGCATTCAGTTTCTCTTTCTCACGTACTTGTGTATCAGAGCAGAAAGGGGCGCAGATTTGGGCTGTTTGTGCTGTTCTGGTGTCAACAAACCAATTCTATTCTTTCTTTTGGCAGGGGGAGGTTGTAGGGGATCTCCAAAATGGAAGACAGAAAATGAACATTCTAGATGCGTGCACACAGGTCAAAGGAGTTGCCGTTGGCACCGATGGCGCGAAGGCACAGCACTTCTCGCTCCTGGTTGCTCAGATGACAAAGAACCCCTTGATGGAGATGCTACGTACAGTCACCCTGATTCACCACCAGCTCGTCTCCAGAAGCCCCACCAGCTGACAGCAGGAATGGACACACGTTAGCCGGTCACTGCCCTGTCCAGCGCGGCGTTCCCCTCCACCACAGCCATGCCGCGGGCCTCAGCCACGGTGTCAGGGCTGCACAAAGCACAGGGCTGTTAATTGGTTTTGTTTTGGAAAGAGAGAGTGAATGAGTTCAAGTAGGGGAGGGGCAGCGAGGGAGGGAGACAGAATCCCAAGCAGGCTCCACATGGTCAGCACAGAGCCCAACATGGGACTCGATCCCAGACATCGTGAGACCACGACCTGAGCCGAAATCAAGAGTCAGATGCTCAACCGACTGAGCCACTCAGGAACCCCAGGGTTATTTTGGTTTTCTTTCATTTTTAGAGCAGTGTCAAGCTCACAGCAAAATAGAGAAGATACAGAGACTTCCGGTCCACACCCCTGGCAGACGGGACATCTGTTATGACCAATGAGCCCACGCTAACACATCACTGCCCAGACTCAGGGCCACTCTCAGGGTCGCCTGTTCTGTGGGTTTGGGTAAACATCATGGTCTCATAAGTAGTTTCACTGCCTTAAGCCCCCACCCCCGTGGCTCCACCTACTCCCCTCCCTCGCCAGCCCCCCACAGCCCCTCGGCTTTCCACCGTGTGCGTCGTCACGCTCTTTGAAGGATGTCCTGTCACTGGGGTCCCACAGTCTGCAGCCTCCTCGAGACTGGCTTTTCACAGGGTAACACGTGTTCAGAGCTGCTCTGTGTTGTGTCCTGGCTGGATAAACCCATTCCTTTTCAGCCCAGAAGACCCCATGTCCTGGAGGGGCCACAGTTTACGTACCAACTGAAGGACATCTTGGTTGCTTCCAAATTTCATCAGTTGTGAAGAACACGTGCCCATTCTGGGAAGACAGACAGAAGCTTAGCCCCTTTGAGTAAACAGCAAGGACTGAGTCACTGGGTCCACCAACTTCCCAGGCAAGTGGTTTTTTTTTTTTTCCTTAATAAAGGGATTCGAAAGCGGTTTTTAACAACGTGTGTTTTTATGTTAGCAGGTGGCCGTGTGGCCACGCTCCCACCAACTCCCAGGGACAGGTGGGGTCACATCACTTGTATGGGTGACAAAGTCTGGGGTCTTCCATCTGCCCTCTTGCTGACTGCAGATGCTCATCTGAGGTCCTCCAAGTAGGAGACCGGTCACCTGTCCCCATCACACCCCCACCTCCGAGCCCATCCGCCCCGGCTCAGCGCCCCTCAGGCTCCTCCTGCTCTCGGGAAGGGGATTCCCTGTTGAGGGGAGGAAGTCATCGTTAGTCCCTGAGTATATGTGCCGAGAACGAGCTGCCCACAAGACCCGGTGAGGGCTGTGTGGCTTCTGAGGGACAAGAGATGGAGACCGCAGAACAGCACCTGCATATCATCCTAAGACCCCCAGCCACCAAGGCAGAGACAGGAAGCAGACTCCACCACGTGAATGCCATGGGCCGGGCAGAGCACACGCACGCGGTCGGTCCAGCCTGGCTCTGCTGCGGGCTTGGGCCGAATGCTGGGCAGCTCCAGGTCCTGATTCACTCGCCTGCGAGGGAGGGATGGAAAATACCCATTGAGGGAGACGAACACACGTGACCAATGCCACGCTGTGGGCCCAGTGGCATTCCTGTCGCTGCTGTGGCCCCCGCCAGGCATCAGCGAAGTCTGGAGGCACCCAAGGCCGGTGAGCTGGCACATGCGAGAGCGTCAGTGCGGCTGGTGCATCTCCGGAGACTACAGAGCTTCCCGGACCCAGCACGGACCTGAGGGATTGGGGGGGGGGGGGGTGGCAGTCCTGGCTCAGAGTTCAGCGTGGCTCTTGTAAGATGACGGTTCTGAATGCTACAGCCACCCCTCACGCGGGCAGGGGGAGCACACCAGCCGTGTGGATGCTTGTGTTCCCGTATGTGTGTGTGATGTGTACATGAGGGTCTCTGAGTGACTGTGTCTTGTAGATATACATACCTGGGGAGATCTACGTGTGGTGTGTGTGCACTCCATATCCAAGCAGGGAGCTTATGCACATTGAATTGCACGTAGATGTAAGTGAACTGGTATAGATGTGTACAAGGTATTTGCATTAGTACATGTGTAAGTGTACTTGCAAGTGCACACGTGTGGTGTATGCATGTTGTGAGGGTGTGGTGTGCGTGTGGCATAAATACACATAAGTGTATCTGCATGTGGCACACCTGCATATGGTATAGGTTGGGTGGGTGTTTGGTGTGTATATTTGTGGGTGGGGTGTGTATGGATGTGTAAATGTGTGGGATTTGTGTGGGGGGTGTATGTTAGTACGTGTAAACGTATGCACGTGAGGGTGAGATGCAGGCGTACAACTGTGCACGAGCTACATGCACGCGTGTCCGTGTTTCCCTGGTCTAAAGGACAGAGCCGCTAGGAGCCTGTCTGGGGCGTGGAGCCCCCCGGGCCTGAGGACTCCAGCTCTGCACACTTCCTGCACCTCCCGTGCAGGTTAGTGAGGGGACGCACGGCACCTACCCACCCGGGTCACTGAGAGAAGACACAGTAGAGCCTGGAGCAGAGGCTCATTCCCGAGCGCTCAGCATCCCTGAAATCCACAAACGCCTTTTCTCCTCCACGATCCTCCGTCTGCATCCAGTAGGAACATTCCAGCCTCACCTATGTTAAGAAAATGAGACTTGATGGAATTTCTCAGGGCGCGGGGGTCCTGGATCCCACCCTGCAGAGACCAGACGGGCAAGTGCGTGTCCTTCACTGACTCAGGGCCCGATCTGAAACTATAACCCGTGGGTCAAAATGTAAACCCAGCTCAAAGCCAAGAGCATCTTATGGGGGCTCATTGCTTGGCCCTGGGAGCGCGATGGCTTTGTAATAACGCCCACATACAGGGGGCAGCTGCAATTCCTGCACACCGGGGGTAAGCCCGACCAGCTGGCACGTGCGTCATGCAGGCAGCAAGCGCGCACCTACAGAACGGCGCCCCCTGTTCCCGTGTCCCCACAGCAGCCCCAAGGGCACGGGCCGCGAAGAGGCAGAGAGGAGATTCAAACGGACCTCTAGTCTCTGCACTGCAACACCTGCAGCTCCCTGCAGGCAGAAAACTAAGTTTACTTACGGTAAACTCATTTCCGGAGTCTTCTTCCAAAACTGAAGCCCCAGGTCTCAAAGGAGCGATGCAATCCTAGGGGACTCCTTTCAGGTCTGTGGGTCTGTGTTTCTTCAACTGAAAAGGCCAGATGCACCACCTACCGGAAGGAGTACTTCATCGAGGTGCACGAGGGTGCCAGTTTCATCACTTTGACCTTGGCAGGGAAGGCAGCCCCCAGCCAGGGTGCTGAGAGCAGTCGCTGTCCCGGCCAGGCTCCAGGAACCTGCTGCCCAAGAACACAAGGTGAGGCAGAGTGGTCCCATCCGAGGCCCACCTGCCCAGAGACTCCTCTCCTTCGATGCCCGGTGTCCAGAGCAGCCCGCAGACCCCGAAAGGGTTACCACCGCCCACTGTGTCTCCCCTACTTGCCTATTGCATGGTGCGGCTTCCCCTCTGGGATGCTCTGCGCACAATCCAGCTGGGTGTCTCCGAATCTGTAGCCAGAACAGAAGAGGCACCAAACGCTGCCCACTTCTCTCCTGATTGAACCACTTGGCAGGATCTTCCATCCACAGACAAAGATTTTGCATTCGTGACAGAGATACGAGGTGATTGAGGACATTTAGGTCACGCCAAGTTTTCCTGCCACCCCACCCCCAATAAAAGTGCAAGTCCTCCAAAAATATTTCCAGGCAGTTATAAATAGGGCAAAATAACATAAGTGTGGCATTTGAGACGGAGGCCATAGGAATAATTTTAAAGCAGTTACGCACACATTTACCAGTAAACGCACACATTTCTAGGTGCGGAGAGCCGATGCAGCCGGGTTCAATTCCGAGCAGCTCTTGGAGAAGGCACGGTGTGCTAAGCAGATTGTTGGGATGAGATCAGCGAACTGAATATCAGTCTTGATGAGGGGAGTTTAAGTTGTAGGGTGAGGTAGGAACTGGGGGTGGTGGGGCCTCTTCCAAAATAAAACCCCGCGATTCCAGGACAGAATACGCCTAGTCCGTGCAGCGCTTGATCTTGCATATAGTACCTTGGTAGGTCAAAGAAATCAAAGCATTTAAACTGGAATTAGCAGCGCCTGGGGTGCTCAGTCGGTTAAGTGTCCAACTCTCGATTTCGGCTCTGGTCACAGTCCCGCAGTTTGGGAGACGGAGCCCTGCGTGGGGCTCTGTGCTGACCGTGCAGAGCCTGCTTGGCATTCCCTCCCATCGTCTCCCCTGCACACACCTGCTCTCTCTCAAACTCTAATAAACTAGAATTAGTCAAAAGCAATTTCACACTGGGTGAAGTCAGCCACCAAAGAGATCCCAACACCCGTAGTGTGGGGCAGGGTCTATAGGCTTATTCTAGAAAGGGCTGGAAGTGCCTCTCCCAGGCTTTGCAGGCCACTCTCTGCTGTGTCCACTCCACCCCGCTGTGGTGGGAAGTGGCCAGGCAACACACGTGGGCACGGTGGCCTCTGATGGCGCTTTATCTACAGAACTACTTTGCGACTGGGCTCTCCTTGAGGCGTGCAGGCTGCTGACCTGATTTAGCAAACAGTTCTGTTAATGTCAAACTCGGATTCTGCCTGCCACGGCACAGGGCAAGGCGCGTGGATTTCAAAACAGCAGAGGAGACAGGAATGCCCCTCTCTGCCCAGGGGAACGGGGGAGTTTCACCAGAGGGAAGGGTTAGGGTGGGATGCAGGACGGGCTCAGCAAGAGGAAATGGTATGTGGATGGCTCAACGGGCCAAATGTGCTGCACAGGAGGGTCCGTGGGGTCCTTTAAAGATGAGGGTACCCGGGGCACCTGGGGGGCTCAGTCAGTTGAACGTCTGGCTTCAGCTCAGGTCATGATCTCACGGTTCATGGGTTCGAGCTTCGCGTCGGGCTCTGTGCTGACAGCTCAGAGCCTGGAGCCTGCTTCGGATTCTGTGTCTCCCTCTCTCTCTGCCCCTCCCCTGCTCATGCTGTCTCTCTCTCTCAAAAATAAAATATATTAAAAAAAAAAAAAAAAAGATGCGGGTACCAAATACCCAGGTGGGAGTTGCTGCAGGCTCAGAACGGCCCAGTGCTCCATCTCCCAAAATGTCTGACCAAGTCTGACACATCCAAAGGCTCAGAGAGTGGAAATCTAAGTGGTGATTAAGAGCTGGGTTTCCAAATCCAGGGTAGTCTGGGGACGGTTGGGTGGCCCCACCGGCAAGGAGGTGACTGGGCTACACCATCAGGAGGAGAAGGGGAAGCCAGCAGGGCCAAGGCCATCTTGTAACATGGTGGTGGGTGCGCTCAGGCCTCCACCGCCCACGGGACCAGGCTGGAGACCACCTAGCCTGGTGCTGGCAAATAGGCAACCTGTACACTACTTCTGACTGATCCAGTTGATGGCCTTGTTATTTGCTTATCGGCACGTAATGAAGGGCACTTGCTGGCTTCTGAATTATTCGTACCAAAGTGGCCCTGCACAGAGATGGAGATGGGGATGGGGGACCCAGTGGCCAAAGGCATAACGCCACCAGAACACAGTGGGCGGTGAGCCTGCAGTGGACAGACCGCCTCCTCCTCGGCAGGTACTGTCCTAACCAGAGCCAGGCAATGGCAGGGGTTAAGTACCGTGAACACTGTACCCAATTCGACACAAAACCCCGGAACTTCAAGATGGAAAACCTTGGAACCAGAAGCTACCTCTTCCTGATTCATTGCTGAACTTCAGATCTCATGTGGGAGGTAAACAGCTCTGTGCACTGAGCAAGGATTCAGCGTCTGACTCTGAACCTCCGGTTAAGCCCTTTATCCACCTGTGGAATGAGCATGCCCCGGCTAAGCTCCTGTAATCTCTTTGTGTTCTCTTATTGATGAATCAAATCCTAGCAGGTACAGAAGCGTCACAAAGCCCTGAGCTACCAATGACCTTTTTTGCAGGCTGAGTGGGGGGACAGTTCTCAATGCAGGAGTCATGGGTTCATGTGGGCACAGGCATCACGAACGTCGACAAGATGTCCACCCTGCGATTTACAATGCCGTCGATCCTCACCAACACACTAAATATTCCACGCTCATCCCTGATTTTTAAATAAGGGGTGAAAAGCACCAAGTGCCCTGGGCAAAATCATCCAACCACACCTTGTCAACAGTGGGGATGGGGGGGGCGCATCCCTTTCGTTTCTCAGGTGCCGTCAGTCTGCCAAGCCTGGCGCAGAGCCCCGAGGGCAATAGAATGGACGGCTCGCTCCACACTCAGATCAGGGGACAGACACACGCCAAGAGATGTGGAAGTCAACATGGACTGTTCCCACCGTACAAGCCCCAAATGTCTGGTTTCTCAAGAGTGGAATCTGAGGCGGTCCGCTTACCGCCAGCCCAGGGCTTGGTGGACAGGGAGCCCGGGAAATAGCCAATGTGTGACAGGCTGAAGAAATACACACAGATCTCAGAGAGCAAAGACACTCCTGGAGAGCTATCAGGGCAAGGAGACATAATAAGGTTAAACAAAGTGAAATAAATATGGCCCTAAAACCCCATCGTGCTACATGAAGGGGCGGGCAAAACTGTGCCTTGCATGAGGGCACGGTCACCAGACCTGTCCAGGCCGGAGACGCATAAGGGGAGAAGCGGGAAGCCAGATGCAGATCCCTGGAAATAGTCCTTCTGGCTTCCATTTAATTGGATCACTGGAGAGCACAATACCACAATGCCCCCTTTTTCAAAGAGGATTTTTGCTTCAGTTTTGTTACTGATGAAGGTCTCTAAATATTGGAAAAATGGTAAGTCAAAGTGCCCCTGTTTTTAAACATACATACACCCAAGTGCTCCAGACCGAGAGCCTTTTCCCCCAAGATTCTGGAACGTTAGGAACAAGTTGCCAGAATTACAAAAAGTAGGACACTGAATATTTAACAAACTCTTGTGGTGATAGATAAATAAGATGCTATCCAATTGTGAAATTCACAAAATAATTAAAATGCTGGAAAAAGTTATAGTCCATCCCAAACAGGAGTTAGACACTGGTTTAAATACCTGCGTGGAGTGGTTTCTGTCAGCCTGTTAGTACATCCCTGAGACAGGGCGTGTAATTGCGTGTCCTTCACCCCTAGTCTAAGTCTTCAGTCTGTGAATAGAGGGTCCCCTAAAATAGGTCTTTCTACCATCTTCACCTGGTGACACCTTTTGCAGAGAAAAGGTGCATCTGTTCCTTAAAAGTATTTTTAAAACTCGGGTATATTTAAAATGCTTTACCTTTCCTTTCAATGAAATAATAGATTAATATTCTCTGGAAATGGGTCTGCAAATTTTAGGTCTCTTTACTACTTTGGATACAGAAAAGGGACTGTGCTGCTCCAGGTCGGTGCTAAATGCTATTCACAGCAAGGACAGAAATCAGCAGTGACGTCCAGAGCACCCACTCGCTCTCGTTCACGGATTTAGGAAAGGGAACACGCGGAGTTTCCCACCAGGCAAAGTTATAGACAAGTACGGATCTGCAACTTCCCTGCCGTCTGACACACGTGCTTTGTGCCCCAGTCAGGAACGATCCTCATCACAAGCTCTGGGGAGAACGAAATACAGGGAAGGCACTCAACTGCGATGATCTTCTTGTAAAACCGTCTCGTCTTCAATCTTTATTGTTTAGTCACCCAAACCTAAATCTAAACCTAAAATCTTCTTGACCCCAGTTTGGTAAAGATCTCACAGACAAGATACACCAAAAACAGGACTCATTAAAAGAATTTGCTGTTTCTTATTAAAAAACTGGAGTTCTAGGAATGATACCGTTGAGGGCAGAAACAGACCCAACTGGAAGAAAATAGAAGCAAAATTCTATTTGAAGAAGGGTTTGTATCTCATCCATTAAGAACTCTCAAAAGAGTTCTTCTGAACTCTAAACAAACACCCTAATAAAAAGGGCTGTTTGGGCTTTAGTAAGGGAGCTGGAAGCAGAACAGGAAAAACGGTGACATTAGTCATCAGGAAAAAACGGTAAAACCAGGAGAGGATACTACACACCTAAAAGTTTCAGTGTCATTAAAGAAAACCCAGCATTGGGGATCCACAGGGTGCCTGCACTCCAGGACGCCCACTTTGGAAAGAAATTTGCCAATTTCCTATCAAGTTTAACAAGCACCCACCCTCTAATCCATCAGTTCCACACAGGACCACAAACCACCAGACACTCTGTGCTAAATGAACAAGGGTGCTGTGTTCAGACAGTGCACACTATTCCTCGTCAACAGGAAGGCACACAAAATCAGACCAAATGCCTTGATTACAGCAAGACTCAAGTCTGTGCTGTAGAACCGGAGACTTCCTCGCTGGCTAAAGTCCAACTTCTCAGGACACAAGGAAGCTACTGGGCCAGGGTTAGAGGTGGAGTAGAAAGCGGGGAAATTTGGGAAGAGTGACGGCACTTTTCTAGTTCCTGATTGTGGGGGTGGTTACATAACTAGATGCACAGGTCCAACTGAGCTATATGCACAATAAGGGGACTCCGAGTATAAACTACAAAAAAATTAAGATCACCTCCAACAGGAGATAAGGAGACAGCCTTCAGGGGCGCCTGGGTGGCTCAGTTGGTTAAGTGTCCGACTTCGGCTCAGGTCGTGATCTCACGGTTCGTGGGTTCGAGCCCCGTGTTGGGCTCTGTGCTGACCGCTCAGAGCCTGGAGCCTGTTTCAGATTCTGTGTCTCCCTCTCTCTCTGACCCTCCCCTGCTCATGCTGTCTCTCTCAGAAGTAAATAAAAACATTTTTTAAAAAGGTAAAAGAAAAAAAAAAAAGGGGGACAGCCTTCGGGCAGGGGCAGGTGGGAGAAAGAGGAGGAAGGAATGAACGTTGTGGATTCTTCCTGAGGGAGGGAGGGAGGGACCTTGTGAGTTAACACAGCAAGGGCAAGGCCAGCACATGCATCACCAGCCAAGGTCCTCGATCTCAAGGCTTCGTGCAAAGTTGTTCTCCCTAAACCCAGACCCCGCAGCTCCACTGGCAAACCTCTGCGACCCTACCAGACACCCACCAGAGTGCACGGTTTTCTACCGCTTTCATTTTCTATCTTATTAGTAACTGGTTAAAGTTTTTGATCATTTCAGACACTAATACACTTACCATACATGTCACAATTGGGGTCGCTGACTTTCTGACCTTTAACCGTTCCATCAGATTGTCATACCAGTATATTCCTCACGCAGACCTTGGCTTAGGTGAACCCCTTGGCTCCTAAGGAACCCACAGGGTCATGGTGGGCTGGTCAGAAGGGATTGCAGGCTTTGTCTACACCCCATTAGTCACCCCTGGGTGAACATCCTGGCTCTCAGAATGTTCAGCAGTTCAGAGAGTGCTGTGTAGACTGGCTTATCAGAGCCCTACTCAGCAGATTAAAGCCAGCCTCACACGGGTCTGATTAGTGTATCAGATTTCAAGCAGTTCATCTTCCCAGCATGTCCTACATACACTCAGGTGGTGAAGAAGTCCAGAGGTAGAAGAAAGGTTTCCTCAGGTCCGTGGTGACCTCACTGGGAAAACAAGACTTACCCTGAGCAAGCAGATGGTCATACATGATCATTAAATGTAGTATAGACGGAAAGGATCAGAGGAAAGGGGTGAGCCAGGAACCACCTGGCTCGGGTTTGTAAAAAGGCTGGGCTGGGACTCACGGGGAGATGGTGAGCACGTTAATCGTGGGAGGATAGGGAAGGACATTCTAAGACTTTGTTCCAAATGGACTCTTATTTTATTGGATTTCATCGCCTATGATGGTCATGGTTGAAAACCACAGGATGAATAAAACAGACCAACACTTCCCTCCCCTAAAATACACACAGCCTGCCTCACCTTTCCCTTCCCTCACAGCTGAAAAGATCAACAATGGGTCTGCAGGAGGTAGTAGCAGAGCTACACGGGGAAAACATGGTTTTCAACCACAGCCCAGAGAATTTTGCCTGCACCAAACAAGTCATCAGTCATCAGAAAAAGCAAAGGATGGTACAGACTTTGAGCCTCAAGCCCAGGCCTTAGCCTTCTCCCTGCCATTACAGATGCCTAGTTACGTAGGATTCCTTAAGATGGTCTTCACTACTAGAATCACCCTCTGTCCACAGCCAGGTTCTCAGGCACTTCTTGGTTTGGGATGTTACCACCTCTCTGGCAGGGATAGGTTTCACTCTGAGGCTTTCAACCTTCCCTGTAAAATACACCAGCTGTCCTGCGCATCTATACCATTTTCTTAGGGAAAATAGAGAAATCGTGATGTGATGTTTTGGTAGCAAAACCAATGGTAATAAACACTTCCCAAACATTAGGGTTTTCATTCCAGTATCCCCAGCAAAACCAAGGACTTAGAATTCACATTTCGGTATGACTTGCATAAAGCCAGCTTATTTTGGTAGGTGCTGATCCCTCGTACATGTAGTGAACATACTACCTTTTAATGCAATGCTAGTGGGTGGTGATTTCATTCCTAAGTCACTGCCACAAATGGGTTATTCAATGTTTAGACCTCATGAGGCAAAATTACTGAATTTTCTAAATTCACTAATGTTCATATTTATGAATATTGCACAGGGATCCTAGAGAGGGAGGGGGGAGAAATTTGTATGTATGGAGGGTAAATCTTGCATTCTTTGACATTTAAATATAGCCACTGTATATGTCCATAGTATGCTTCTCAGCAGAGTGCTCTTTGAGGAAAACCCAAAAGTGACATTTACTTATTTGTACTTTTTGCTTTCATAGCTTATGTGCATGATGCATAATTCATGCCACACATCCTTTGGATCAACGAAAACTAATTCAGTTTATCCCCTTCCAATGCAACTTCAAACACACATGACAAGTTGTGTGGATTTGGGGCTGAGGTGTGGATGTGTGGAAGAGTACAGTGAGCTAGATTCAATATTTCATTTTGGAGTCTTTAGAATTTCTCATTATAGGAGAGTCTTGATCTATTTTCCTTGAAATAAATCATTATTCATTAGTAACCAAAGACAGACCTTGGCATTACCAGATAAGAGAAAATGAGTTAAAGATAGCTTTCCATGTACTGAAATTCCCCTGCTAATCCACTCATAGAAACAATTATTCTTTTACTGTAATGAGTCTTTATAACTGAACACTAAGTGTGCTTGAATAGGTTTAACAGTTAAAATGTTTAAGTCAACAAAGTGGCAGAACAAGTCTTTTCTGTTTCCTTCAAGTCTGCACCCCCTCGTTCACAGCACCGTTATCTACAACGGCCAAGACATGGAAATCACCTAAGTATCCATCAACATATGAATGGATAAAGAAGTTGTGGTGTATGACAGGAAATATTCAATCTGATGAACAGAAAAAAATATGCAGCCAAGAATCCAGCAAGCCTGTTATTCTGAATAGGAGGAGAGAGAAAGGTTTTCCCAAACAAAAATTGGAGGAATTCATTACCACTAAACCAGCCCTACAAGAAACCCTAAGAGGGCCTCTATGAGGGAAATGTTGCAAGGAACACAAGGTACCAGAGACACCACCACAAGCAGGAATCCTACAGAGAACACAACGACCCTAAACCCATATTTTTCAATAACTCTGAATGTAGGGGCGCCTGGGTGGCTTAGTCAGTTAAGCGTCCAACTTTCGCTCAGGTCATGATCTCGCGGTTCGTGGGTTCGAGCCCCACGTCAGGCTCTGTGCTGACTCTCAGCTCACAGCCTGGAGCCTGTTTCAGTCTGTGACTCCCTCTCTCTCTGACCCTCCCCTGCTCACGCTGTCTCTCTCTCCTAGAAATAAATAAAAAAATATTAAAAAAAAAAAATAACACTGAATGTAAATGGACTAAATGCCCCCATCAAAAGACACAGGGTATCAGAGTGGATTGAAAAAAAACCAAAATCTATCTATTTGCTGTCTACAAGAGATTCATTTTAGACTTGAGGACACCTTCAGATTGAAAGTGAGGGGATGGAGAAATATCTATCATGCTACTGGAAATCAAAAGAAAGCTGGAGTAGCTATACTTATATCAGACAAACTGGACTTTAAAATTAAGGCAGTAACAAGAGATTAAGAAGGGCATTATATAAATAATTACAGGGCCTATCCACAAGGAAGAGCTAACAATTATAAATGTCTACTCACCGAATTCAGAATCATCCAAATACATAAAACAATTAATGACAAACATAAGCAATCTTATTGATACGAATGTGCTAATTGCAGGGGACTTTAATACTCCACATACAACAATGGATAGATCAACTAGACAGAAAATCACTAAAGAAACAATGGACTTGAATGACACATTGGACCAGATGGATCTGACAGATATATTTAGAACTCTACATCTTGAGGCCATGGAATTCACTTTCTTCTCAAGTGCGCATGGCACATTCTCCAAGATAGATCACATACTGGGACATAAAGCAGCCTTCAATATATATAAAAGAATTGAGAGCATAACATGCATACTATCAGATCACAACGCTATGAAACTTGAAATCACTCACAGGAAAAAGTCTGAAAGACCTCAAATGATGGAGGTTAAAGAACACCCTACTAAAGAACGATTGGGCCAATAAGGCAATTAGAGAAGAAATGAAAAAATATATGGAAACAAATGAAAATACAACAATCCAAACTCTTTTGGATGTCCTAAGAGGAAAGTACATTGCACTCCAGGCCTATTTAAATAAACTAGAAAAATCGCAAACACAAAATCTAACAGTGCACCTAAAGGAACTAGAAGCAGAGCAGCAAGAGCACCCCAAACCCAGCAGAAGGAGGAAATAATGACGATCAGGACAGAGAAAAACAAAATAGAATCCCAAAAAAACAGTTGAACGTATCAATGAAACCAAGAGTTGGTTTTTTGAAGAAATAAACAAAATTGATAAACCCCTAACTAGGCTTCTCAAAAAGAAAAGAAAGAGTACCCAAATAGATAAAATCACAAATGAAAATGGGTTTGTCACAACCAATCCCTCAGAAATACAGGCAATCATCAGGGAATACTATGAAAAATTATATGCCTACAAACTGGACAACTTAGAAGAAATGGACAAATTCCTAAACACACACACACAACCAAAACTCAAACAGGAAGAGATACAAAATCTGAACAGACCCATAACTAGTGAAGAAATTGAATCAGTTATCAAAAATCTCCCAACAGGAGCCCTGGGCCAGATGGCTTCCCTGGGGAATACCACCAGACATTTAAATCAGACTTAATACCCATTCTTCTCAAGCTATTCCAAAAAACAGAAAGGGAAGGAAAACTTCAAGACTCATTCTATGGAGCATCACTTTGATTCTCAAACCAGAGACCCAACAAAAACAAAAACAAAAAAAAAAAAAGGGAGAGAACTACAGGCTAATATCCTTGATGAATAAGGATGCAAACAAAAATCCTCAACAAGTTATTTGCAAATCGAATTCAGCAGCATATGAAAATTATCCACCATGATCAAGTGGGATTCATTCCTGGGTTACAGGGCTAGTTCAATATTTGCAAAATCAATGATACATCACATTAACAAAAGAAAAGATAAAAACCATACGATCCTGTCGATAGATGCAGAAAAAGCATTTGACAAAATATAGCATCCTTTCTTAACAGACCCTCCAGAAAATCGGGATGAAAGGAATGTACTTAAACATCATCAAAGCCATCTATGAGAAGCCCTCAGCTAACATCATCCTCAACGGGGAAAAACTGAGAGCTTTCCCCCGGAAAGCAGGAACACGACAGGGATGTCCACTCTCACCACTGTTGTTTAACATAGTGCTGGAAGTTCTAGCATCAGCCGTCAGACAACAAAAGGAAATAAAAGGCATCAGAATTGGCAAAGATGAAGTCAAACTTTTACTTTTTGCAGACGATAGGATACTCTACGTGGAAAACCCGACACATTCCAGCAGAAGCCTACTAGAACTGATCCATGAATTCAGCAAAGTTGCAGGGTGCAAAATTAATGTACAGAAATCAGTTGCATTTTTATACACCAATAAATTGAAGCAACAAAGAAATCAAGAAACTGATCCCATTTACCATTGCACAAAAAGTATAAAATGCCTCAGAATAAACCTAACCAAAGATGTAAAAAGATATGTATGATGAAAACTACAGAACACCTATGAAGGAAATTGAAGAAAACACAAAGAAATGGAAAAATATTCCATGCTCATGGATCAGGATATTGTTAAAATGTGAATACTACCCAAAGCAATCTACACATTCAATGCAATCCCAATCAGAATTTCACCAGCATTCTTCTCAAAGCTAAAACAAATAACCCTAAAATTTGTATGGAACCACAAAAGACACTGAATAGCCAAAGTAATATTTTTAAAAAACTTTTTAATGTTTTATTTCTGAGACAGCATGAGCAGGGGAGGGTCACAGAGACAGGGAGATACAGAATCTGAAGCAGGCTCCAGGCTCTGAGCTGTCAGCACAGAGCCCAATGCGGGGCTCAAACCCGTGAACCGTGAGATCATGACCTGAGCCGAAGTCGGATGCTTAACCAACGGAGCCACCCAGGCGCCCCACCAAAGTAATATTGAAGAAGAAAACCAAAACAGGAGGCATTACCATCCCAGACTTTAGCCTCTACTACAAAGCTGTCATCACCAAGACAGTATGGTATTGGCACAAACACAGACGCATAGACCGATGAAATAGAATAGAGAACTCAGAATTGGACCCACAAATGACCAACTAATCTTTGACAAAGCAGGAAAGAGTATCCACTGGAAAAAAGACAGCCTCTTTAGCAAACGGTGCTGGGAGAAGTGGACAGCAACGTACAGAAAAATAAAACTGGACCACTTTCTTACACCACACACAAAAGTAAACTCAAAATGGATGAAGGACCTGCATGTGAGACAAAAAAACCATCAAAAACCTATAGGAGAAAGCAGGAAACAACCTCCTTGACCTCAAACGCAGCAATTTTTTACTCAACACATCTTCAAAAGCAAGAGCATCAAGAGCAAAAATGAACTACTGGGACCTCAAGATAAAAAGCTTCTGCACAGCAAAGGAAACAAGCAACAAAACTAATAAGCAACTAACGGAATGGGAAAAGATAGCTGCAAATGACACATCGAATAAAGGGCTAATATCCAAAATCTATAGGGAACTCCCCAAACTCTACACCTGAAAAACAAGTAATCCAGTGAATAAATGGGCAGAAGATATGAGCAGACACTTCTCCAAAGAGGACATCCAGATGGCCAACAGACTCATGAAACATTACTCAACATCACACCTCATCAGGGAAACACAAATCAAAACCGCACTGAGATACCATCTCACGCCAGTCACAGTGGCTAAAATGAGCAAATCAGAGAACTCTAGATGCTGGCGAGGCTGTGGAGAAATGGGCACCCTCCTACACTGTTGGTGGGAATGTAAACTGGTGTGGCCCCTCTGCAAAACAGTGTGGAGGTTCCTCAAAAAATTAACACTAGAACTCCCCTATGACCCAGCAATAGCACTGCTAGGAATTTACCCAGTGGATACAGGAGTGCTGAGGCACAGGGGCACATGGACCCCAATGTTCACAGCAGCACTCTCCACAATAGCCAAGACATGGAAAGAGCCTAAGTGTCCATCCACAGACGAATGGATCAAGAAGATGTGGTTTATCTATACGATGGAATACTACATGGCAATGAGAAAGAATGAAATC
Organism: Hyaena hyaena; assembly: GCF_003009895.1. Taxonomy (NCBI): domain Eukaryota; kingdom Metazoa; phylum Chordata; class Mammalia; order Carnivora; family Hyaenidae; genus Hyaena; species Hyaena hyaena. The sequence goes on along the minus strand of NW_024082781.1, from coordinate 23,870 downwards.
TGGCCTGTGTAGCAACATGGATGGACCTTGAGGGTGTTATGCTGAGCAAAATAAGTCAGGCAGAGAAAGACAGATACCATATGTTTTCACTCTCTTGTGAAACAGGAGAAACTCAACAGAGGACCATGGGGAAGGGGAAAAAATAGATAAGGGAGTGAGGCAAACCGTAAGAGACTCTTAAATACTGAGAACAAACTGAAGATTGAGGGGTTAGGGGAGAGGGGTGATGGGCATGGAGGAGGGTACTTGTTGGAATGAGCACTGGGTGTTGTATGGAAACCAACTTGACAATAAAAATACACAGACTATAGCTGGGGGGTAAAAGTTGTGGTATAGACAGACAATGGAATATTCTGCCATAAAAACGTAAGGAAATCCTGCCAGATGAACAATGTGGATGAACCCAGAGAACTGGATGCTATGTGAAATCAGCCAGAGAGGGAGACAGATACTATGGTCTCATGGGTGGAGCCTTAAAATTGCACTCATAGAAACAATTGAATGACAGCTACTAGATACTTGGGGAAATGGGGAGATGCTGGTCAAAGGGAAAGAACTCCCAATTAGAAGTCCAGGATCTAATGCCCAGCACAGTGATGACAGCAAATCTCAAGCACGCAACACAGAACAAAGTTCACACCTTAAAGAGAAAAAGGCAGGTACAGGAGAAGGTGGCGTGTGGAAAGAGTCATCCAAAAAAATAATTAAGATGTTTAACAAGGCCTGGAGTTGGGAAGACTCCCGACCCCCTAAGATGCATCAGTGGTCCCCGGATGGCCCTTCCTAAGCCCACAGGCCTCAGCAGCTGAATTTGTGATACGTGGTGGTGTGTTTATTACCTTTTCCTCCTGGGAAGGAGGGACTTGGCATCGTGGGGGCTGTGGCACACCTTTGCCTAATTCCCCTCCCTCATCTGACAGAAAAACTGGGCCTCAAAACGAGAAAAGTGTATTCCTAGAAGGCACGCAAGAAACACCTGCTGAGGCATACGGGGATGTGGGGGGGTGGCGCCAGGCCACGCATCCTCCGCTCAGCATCCACACTGGGAGGGGGGCTCCCTTAAACCCTGAAAGGGACACTGAATGCTCTACCATTAAAAAAAAAAAAAGGCAAATCACATGTTAGAAAACAGGCATCCATCAGGTCTTGAGGACTGGAATGTAGGAAGTAAAGGCAATACAACACCCCGAGTTCTTACCTTTGGAGACAACTGAACGGACAGACTGGACCCATTTCCTGTTCTCTTACACAGTGTGCACTCTGAGTAGAAGTCCTGGGCTCTCCTTTCCACTGAATGTGCACCATAAGCATTCTGTGCACGATGAAAATCCTTGATGTTGTGAGGAATTCTCATTTATCAAATATCAGAAGACTCTTTTAAAAAAGCTGCCAGGTAACAACTGAGCAATGGCGTCCGTGATTTGATCACCCACATCCAGCATCTTCTATCAAGTGTCTTCCTGCAGATTCACTCAGGGTGAGGTTTCTAGAACACGGCAGGGGACATCAGGCAGCCGGCCTGTAGTCTGGTGCAGAGCTTAACTCAGACAGCCTCTAGCTAAGATCCGACCATTGTTTGTGACCCCGAAACATTCCCAGACTTCAACTGGACCCCGCCGCCTTGCGGGATGGCCAGATTCCTCCCACAGCCACTGTGGTTCTCAGGCCACACGAATCCAGAGCCCTGGGTCAACCCGCGGATAGGCACTAGTTTCTCTCTCAAAACATTTTTATTTCCAGGCTTCAAAAATAAAGCGGATTTTGACCGCTGTAGCCCTTTATTAAACAAGATCAGTCTGATAATTCTATCAAATCCAGTTTCAGAGAAACAGGTCCACCCTGCTCCAAGCCCCTCACTAAGGTTAACGGTTTTGCCCTTTAGGGCAGTAGAGATGGAGTTAAAACCATACAAATGGAGAAACAGGCTCGAATGCCACGTGACCTCAGAGCACACGGTTTGTAAGCAGGAGCCAGGACTCTGGGGGTTCCCGATCTCGTCCGCTTTGGAGCATCAGCCCCTGGAGCACAGCCTCCTCACCCCGTGCCACCAGCGCTGGTAAAAGCCAGCACGTTTCACTCACCCCCTTAGTCTGTTAGCATAAAGCTACTCTTTTGCACAAAACGCCTCTAATGGCATGACCTTGTATTTTCTGCTCTTCCCCTACACGGTTCCAGACCATGATCTGGTCGGAACCCAGCCCCCAACACCGGGCAGCAAGCTGCAAGTCCCCTCCTTCGCCACCGGGAAGGCACCCGCCTGCAGGATGACCCGCACCTGCGGGCGGACAGCGGTCCTGAGCCCCGAGAACCGCCGGGCAAAGGTGGAAATTCTTCAAAGCCCCGAGGTCCCACCCGCAGAGACCATCAAGCCCCTCTGGGGGGTAACGCACCACCTCTCCTTGCAGTGCACCCCGAGAACCACGTTCCAGAGACGCAGCCGGGTGCAGAGCCAACCCGGCTGAGGAAACAACCGCTTTCCTGAGAAGAACCCACGGGAGACGGGACATTTTCCCACCCCTCTCTAAAGAAGCCCACTGTTGGCCCGTTCTCCTCCCCTTAGGAATCAGGTAAGGAGCCGGAGACTCTCCCGGAGAGGGAGGCTCTGGTGTCCACGTGGGGAAAGGCAGGGCGTGGAGGAAGGTGGGCAGCTGAGGGCAGGCGTGGGTGCAGCTGGCCGCCTGTCCTGGCACCTGGGCTCGGGCCCCTCCCCACGGCTCGGTCTCCTGCTTGGCAGGTTGTCTGGGCGGACCCCGTGGCCAGGAGATGGAGACCTGCGATGCCCAGCGGGCCGGAGAACCCCACGAGAGGGAGGGCCCCCTCCAAAGAACCCAGGGGGTCCTGCCAACCAACCACCACAGTGGGGGCAAGGAGACCCAAATATGTTTGGACACAGATGCACGGCGGGGCGCACTTGATGCCAATCGGGCTTTTACTTATACTTTGGGCTATTTGGGGGGCGTGATATGCCCCCACTCTGCCAAAGAAGTGTCCATCCTCTGATCCCCAGAACCTAGAAATAGCCATGTTACATGGGAAAAAGACTTTATGGATATAACGGTCCAGACCTTGAGGCGGGGACGCTCTCTGATTATCCACACGGGTCAGTCTGATCCCATGAGCCCTTGAAGGCAGAGAGCTTCCTGCAGCTCCAAGCAGGACACCGAAGTCGCATCTGCAGCCTGAAGGGGACGCAGCAGGTTCTCACAGGTTTGAGGATGGACAGACATCACCTGGCAGTCAGCCCACGGGGAAAGCTGGACCCCAGCCCCACAGGAGTCAAGTCCACCGATTACCTGAACCAGAGCCTCCAGGTAAGAGCCCAGGCCGGCACCGCAGAGCAGGCAGGAGCCCCCTCCTCCTGGACTTCAGGACCACAGAACCGACAACACCAACCCATGCCGTTGGAAGTCCCCACCCCGATGGCAGAAACGGGGAAACAGAACAGGGCAGGGGAGAGGGCCAAGCTTTACCGTCACCTCCCGGAGCAGGAGAGTGGCTAGACTGAACCCTCCCATGAAGGCAGGTGATAAACCAGGAAACATTCTTTGGGTCAACCCTCAGAGATGTGGATGCTGGGACCACAGAGCTTTCCAGAAAGCACTGGGTCATGCGGAAGCAGCAGGGGCACGGTGGCCCCCCGCACCCCGTCAGCTGATGAGGGTCTCAGGAAGGAGAAGGATCTGTTAGTGCAGGAAAAAGATTTCACAGGGTTTTCATTCATCCGGAATTTAGTAACAAAGGTTCTCTTGTGAGTTTGAGAAAAAAAGTTTCATTTTCATTGTTTAAATAGGAAGTAAAAATAAAAAAAAAAACACCCAATCTATATGACAAGGACATTTTTAAAGTCTAATTTAGTGAAAGTTATATGAAAAATGTAGAAAATCACTTTTCCCTAGTAGTGTGGGTCTGAATTCTATTTATATGCAAATGTCAGATACCCCAGCCTATTTTATGTTTTACAATTTTGAAATATTGCCTATTTCACAAACCTTAGAGTAATGAAGTCCTGATAAGATAGTGAGGGCTTTCGGACGGCAGTTGAAGACGCATTCCTAAAAACAACGTTTTCTAACATATTTCTTTGCTGTGCATAAAGGCTACAATGAGTAATTCTTAGATGTAACCTGCTGGCGTTTTTCCCCCCACGTTACACAAAACACATGCTGAGCCTTTCTTAATTAAATGTTTAAGCTTAAAAATCAACACCAACCTCACAGAAGCAAATCGAACTGGCTGATCTTCCTGCATCTACTGAAATGACCTGCAGAATTCCACCTGTTCAAAAAGTCTGGCCTCACTTCCTCAGCATCTCCCTGGGTTTTATTTGATTGGTAGAGTTTTAACAGTACTTAAGGTCCCCCTAGAAGACAAGTATAGAATACAAAGCAGCCAAATTATTTAAGTCCACTGAAAAATTCTAAAACCCTTTGGCCCATGCAAAAGGATGGTGTATCAGGGAGGTTATTCGAAGAAACCTTGCCTTGTTTTTAACCACGTTGCTGGAGTGAGGGGAACCCCACTGAACACTGCTCTGTTTCCGTGGTTTAGGAATGTGGCTGGAATAGAAGCCGGAGAGAAAGAGAGGCCCCAAGCCTCCGCCTGCTGTCCCTCCTCGATTTTCACACCGCAAAGGGGCCGGGGCAGAAGGGCCGGCCCCTCGCCGTAGGTCTGCGCAGTGTGGCTCCAGCCTGGCCCCTTCCTACCAGAGGATCCGGAGGAGCCTCCCGGACAGGGCGGCTCACACGCAGGCATCTGGGTGCGAACACCTTCGTCAGAGACCGTGTTTCAACGTATCCCAATATGTGGGAGAAAACGGCCTCCGTGTCAATACCCCCTACTGTGCATTGTGGAAAAAGATTACCGAGTCACACGGCGTTACCGTCTGCTCCACCGGCCTTTGAGCTCCTCTGAGGAAGGCGCCGGGTTGCTCACGGTTCCCCGCGGCTGGGAAGGGCCTCTCTGGGCAGGGGGGGCGTCCTTCCTGCTGGGATTCCAGCAGGCGATTTAAGGATAAAATAGGGTCAGAGGGAGAGGCTGGGAAAACCAGAGAATTCGGGCTCCGGCCCCTGTGCCCGTCGGCCTTGCGTTAGTTCAGATCGGGGGTGGCTGCCGCGGTTTGATACTGAAGCCTTAAAAAAAAAAATTCCCTCCGGTTTTTCAGACTTTGGGGTTTTAAGTTAGTAGGTAAGAAATTGCATAGTTCTGATTAAATACAGATGCTGATTTCATGATCTGTTCCCCATCAGCAGACAGGAAGGGGAGAACTATCCTGAAGGTGCCACAGGAAGGTCTTTTGGGTGAGAGCATGCTCCCCTCCTGGCGCACCGCATCCCAGAGTTCAATGTTACGGCTTAGGTTCTACTGGCAGGTACTTAACTTTGCTGTGTGAAAACAATGGCAGAGGAAAGACCAACAGGCAAACCTAGATCATCCTGAAAACATCCCAGTGAAAACATAAACATGGACTTAAATTCAAGAAGTTGGTTGAGCAGCCTCCCCTGATCCCGTTTGTGCTGCACTTCAGGTGAAATCCAAACACATTCCTGGCTTCCCACCTCAACCCAGACAAGAAATAAAGACCACGGGGGTTCCTCTGGGGAGTCCTATCTTCCGGTCATCAAATTCACTACAATGTGCCAGAGAATATCAGCCCTTTAAACAAGAATCTCAGGGAGAAGACTTCAGATGGTGGGGTTTCAGAGCCCGTGTCCCGTGGACGGGGTTCTCCTGCCCCTGCAAACTGATATCGAGCCTCAATCACCCCAAGGTTAAGGTATTAGGAGGTGGGGCCTCTGGGAGGTCAGCAGGTCACGAGGGGGAGGGCCTCACGCATGGGATTAGCGCTCCCCTGGGGGACCGCAGCTCTCCCTGCAGTGACCCGGCAAGACAGTGGCCGCCTGCAAGCCTGGCACGTGGGCAGCCCCCCCTCCAGCACTGGGAGATATAAAGGTCTGCCGTCCGGGGGAGTTCATGGGGTTCGGGTGGAGCCCGACGCAGCCTGGCAGAAGGGGTTGGTTTGCATTTATGAGCTAAAGCCTCTGGCAAATAGTAAAGTAGGAGGGCTCTAGAACACTAGATACTTAAAGCCCTTTCAAAAACTGTCCAGTCACACTGGGCAGCGGACCCCAGAGGCTGTCTACAACTTCAGAACCTGCCTCTGAGGTTTGGGGACGTGGAGCACCTGTCATATGGCACGAGCCACAAAATTTACCATGGTGACATTGAGTGCAGTGACGATGTTGTAGGACCATCATCACCTCCATCGAGTTCCAGAACATTCTCCCCACTCCAGGAGCCACCTGTCCCCACTAAGCAATGACCCCACAGGGTTTCCCTGGAAACCATTAGCCTATGACTGTCTCTTCTGGACACTTCGTGTAACTGGAATCAGGAGATGTGATATGTGCCCTTGAATTCCTTGCTTAGTTCACCGGCCACCACACATCAGTACTTCAGACAGGCCACGTGTTCACCCATCATCTCTTGATGGAACTGTGAGTTCTACCATTTGGCTCCTGTGAATAGTGCTGCTCTGAACATGCGTGTATAAATCTGCACACTTGTGTCTGGTTCTTTGCAATGTCAACCCTCGAGTGGAGTTGTTGGGTCATCTAGTGACTCCATGTTTACATTATCAAAGTACCAGCACATCATTTTTGACCTCCCGTAACTGAGCTCTTTCCTAGACAGGAAGGCAGCAAACAGTCGGAGTGCCAGCTGTGTGGGACCCGCCCAATATCCCACCATGGGGGAAAGCCTCCAGACATTTTGGGGCTGAGCTGGGTCTTCCCATCATGCCCCAGTAGACATTTAAACATCTGATGAGCCATGACAAAGTAAGTTTCTCTCAGTCCATCACACTGTAGTCCCAGAAATTTTGAAGGGCAAGGGAAACGCTGGACAATAAGCCCCTTGGAGTTAGAACCCACATCTGCCCTTGACCACTGTGTCCCCATCACCCAGCACAGTGATACCCACTAGCAGTTAGGAGCGGATGGTACAGAACTTGGGGAAGGGTCATCGGCACTGAAGAAGATCGAGAAAGCTTTCCTGTTTAGAAGCCAATAAAGAATTGGCCAAATGGAGGGAGGGGAGGGCTGCTGTTCCAGGCAGAAGTGGCAGCAATTTGCAGAAACAGACAATGGGAGGAGGAGGTCCCCACATTCATGGGGCAGTAGATATTGGTGGTAGATCCTAAAACAGAGAACAGTTTAAAATCAAGCGGCAAGAGGCAGATGAGATAAAATAGCAACAGGAAAGCAGATCTCAAACCCAAGCTTCTACAGATTTAGGAACTGAGACTCAGACAAGTGATCTCCCCATCCTGTGGGCCAGACACTAAATTCAGGGCAGGAGACGGATTCTTACCCTGTCGCTCCTGCGGCTTCCTCTGAGACTGGGCCGAGTACTGTACGGAGCACGGGATGCAGAGCTAAGTGTGGACTATGCACCCATGAAGATGAGGCCCTTGCATCCTCACTCCGCATGGCCCGGTGTGGCCCCTTCTCTTCCTGGGAGAGACTCAGATCCCTAATAAGTGTCACCGTTACCAGTCAGGGTTCTGGGCTGTAAACACGCCTAAGAAGGGGGCTGATCTCCCTGAAGAATGAGAAATTGTGCCTGGGAACGGCAGCAATTCCCTACCTGGCACCTGCCTGTGGATTTCACATTCACCTAGATGTCGCCTCCCCACCCTCATGCACACTAATTTCTTGCAAAAATAATATCCTAACCTATCTCTATGTTTGTTTCTCTAGTGCAGCCCTGACTGATACGCTGCAAACAAGTTCATCCAAGTGTCCCCAGGGAGCTCTCAGAACGTCCATCATGGGTGCATTTAGAATTGGAGGGCGTCCCAAGTGGGCCCCTGCTGCGCTGGCTGGGCAGCCTCATGTGGCACCCAAGCTCTCTGCCCAGGGAGCTGGCCCCACACACCCCTGCACCTGCCGGGGTCCCAGCTGGTCCTCCTGGCCACTCCCTGGCTGCCGGCCCCACCGACCAGCTTGCCTACAGCTAGTGCAGCCGTGCTGAGGGCCAGACCCACGGGCCAGGGGGGTCTCTGGCCACAACACGAGGATGCACGCATTCCATACAGGGGACGTCCCTGGAGCACCCGGCTTGGAATACTGGGGGGCGGGGTGTTGTACAGATCCCCACAGGGCAGCTTCTGCATAAACTCACCTCTTCAGGACCTGGAGATGTAACCAGTCTACAAAATAATAGAAATAAACAGACAAGACAGGAAGACAGATGTTCCAGAAGATGACAAAACCTCAGAAAAAGAACTAAGTGAAATGGAGATCAGCGATCTACCCTCACCGAACTCAGGAGAAGAAATGCAGGGAGAACTTCAACAAAGAATATGAGGAACCCACCTGAGCTGAAGAAAATACAGTAATGGAAATGGAGACCAAGGGGAACAGATCAGACAACACAGAAGAACGAATCAGCCATCTGAAAGACAGGCTCATGGAAATCATGCCATTGGAACAGTAAAAACGAATTTTAAAGCATAATAGTTTACAGTATCTGTGGGACAAGCTCAAGTATACTAACGGTTACATTTTAGGGCTCCCACAAGGAGAAGAGAAAAAGGGACGGAAACCCCACTTGAAGAAAGAATGGCTGAAGACTGCCCTAACCTGGCGAAGGAAACAGACACCCACATCCCAAGGCAGGGAGTCCCAAAGGGGAGGAGACTGGCACTGAGACACTGCAATCAAAGGGTCAGTAAAGAAAATCTTAAAGGCAGCAAGAGACGGGCGCCTGGGTGGCTCAGGCAGTTAAACGTCCGACTTCAGCTCAGGCCATGATCTCACGGTTCGTGGGTTTGAGCCCCATGTCAGCCTCTGTTCTGACAGCTCAGAGCCTGGAGCTGCTTCTGATTGTGTGTCTCCCTCTCTCTCTGCCCCTCCCCCTGCTCATGCTTCTCTCTCTCAGAAATAAACATTAAAAAAAATTTTTTTTAAAAGGCAGTAAGAGAAAAACTGGTTATGTGACAAGGAACCAGCCACTAGACTACCAGCTGGTTTTTCCAGGGGACACTTTGCAGTCCAGAAGGAATGGCAGCATACGTGCAAGGTGCTTAAAGGAAAACATGCAGTCAAGAGTCCTCTCCGAGAAAGGTTATCACTCAGAATTAAAGGAGACAGAAGAAGACCGGCAACAGGGAAAGGAGTTCAAAACCACTAAACCGGCTCTGCCAGAAATGTTAAGAGGCCTGGACAGAAATAAATGGTCATAAGTAAATATTATCAAAGGCAAAAAAATCTTACTGGTGAAAGTAAACATGGTAAGGTCATGGATCAACCACCTACACAGCTAGTCTGAAGGTTAAAAGACCAATAGAGCCGAGTTATCCCAGACCTAGAATTAAACCAAGGACACACAAAGTAACATGCAAAACAAATGGGGTGTGGTAGGAAGAGTAAAAATGTGGTGCTTTTACAACACACTTGAGCATCAGTAATTATTAACTCAAAATAGACTGCAGTATACATAGGGTGTTCTAGATGGACCACAAGTTAGCCACAAACCAAATGCCTGTAAGAAATACACATAAAAAATTAAGGAATTCAAGCAGAACACTAAAGTCATTAAATCACAAGGAAAAGAAGAGAATAGAGAACTATAAAAACCGGAAAATTTTTTAAAAAGAAAGTCCACATCAATCATTACTTTAAACATAAGTGTACCAAATGCTTCAAAAGACTAGAGTGACTGAATGGAGCAAAACCAGACCCGTCTAGGGGAGCCTGGGGGACTCATTCGGTTAAGCATCCAACTGTGGTTCAGGTCATGATCTTGCAGTTTGAGAGTTTGAGCCCAACACTGGGTTGTCTGCTGACAGGGCGTAGCTTGCGGCCTGAAGCCTGCTTGGGATTCTGGGTCTCCCTCTCTCTCTACCGCTCCCCTGCTCGTGCACGGTCTCTAACATAAACATTAAAAATTAAAAAGTTTAAAAAAACCAGATCCCTCTACACACTGCCTACAAGAGACTCACATGTGAAGACCGGGACTGAAAGTGAAGTGTGGAGATAAAGATTTTGTACAAATGGAAACAAAACCCCTGGGAGCCGATTCTACATCACACAAAATAGACGTCTGAGACCGAGACTGTGGGAGGAGGCCTGGAAGACGGCGGAGGAGGGCCCGAAGCTCACCTGGTCCCACGGACACAACCAGGGAACACTCGCATGTGCGCAACGGACAGAAAACGATCCAAGCCTCGCTGGACAAACTCCACAACTAAAGGTAAAGAGGCCGCATCGAAGGACGGAGGCCAGAGAGGGGAAGGCAGTTTGGGAGTGAAATGCACCGAGGCCGTCCACAGTCGGGAGAGGCCCGTGGCAGCGAGTCGGGTGGGAACCAGACCATCACGCTGAGGAGCCCACATGGGAAGGCAAATCCCCTTCACTTACGGCTTTAAAAGTGAGAAAGGCTCTGGGCACCTGGGAGGCTCAGTCGGTTAAGCGTCCGACTTTGGCTCAGGTCATGGCCTCACGGTTTGTGGGTTCGAGCCCCGCGTGGGGCTCTGTGCTGACTGCCAGCTCAGAGCCTGGAGCCTGCTTCGGACTCGGTGTCTCCCTCTCTCCCTGACCCTCCCCGGCTCACGCTGTCTCTCTCGCTCTCAGAATAAATAAAACATTAAAAAAAAATTGAGGCCAAATTTCCCAAATTCTTCCACCCAGTGGGACAGGAAACCTGTAATTTTAGGAATCAGCAGGTCAGCTGTGGGAGAAGGGAGGGCGTTAGGGGCGGAAACCCACCCTCCAAAGGCCAAGCGGGCAGACCCCGTGAAGACCCAGCGTGGAGACCGCAGCCTGAGAGCCGCTGGGGGCGGGCGGGGGTGCAGTGATTTTCTCATCTCAGGGCCCGGCCTGGAGACGGGGTGGGGGGGGACCCTCCGGGGACAAAGGAGGCGGCAGGCACCCCCTCCCCCCCCCACGACAGACGCGACTACGTGCGGGACCAGCGCGGCCACTAGACACCTAAGGCGCTCGCGCCCAGCCCCGCCCCCACACTCAGGACCCCCTTTCCAGTCGCCCTTGCCCCCATCGCAGCCCGGCGGGCCCCTCCCCGGGTCCCAGTGCAACCCCGCCGCCTCGTCCCCAGCCCGTGCGGGCGGGCCCGCTCGCAGCTTGTGACAACGCGCGGCGGGTTTGGGCCCGGGACGCTGTCCGACGGCACCCAGAGCGTCCGCGGACGGCGGGCCTGGAGGTCACGGCGGCCAGGCCTCGGCACAGGGCGCATGCGCGTCTGCGGCCCGGTGCCGCGGGCGGGACACCGCAGGCCGCTCCAGGGCATCTCTCCGTAAGGCCGCCGCTTCCATCGCAGAGCACACCGCTCCCCTTCCTGCCCGGAGAAACCTTAGACAAAATGAAGAGACGGAGGAGTATCTTCCAAATGAGAGAACAGCACCAAACCACAGCAAGAAACTCAAGTGAAACAGACCTGAGGCCGTTTAAGTAATGATTATAAACACATTCACTGCACTTAAGCCTGGAGAACAGCAATGAGATCCTTAAAGAGATTTTATAAAACCCCATCAGAGATGATGAGCACAACAAATAAAAATGCACTTGATGGAATAAAGTGTATAATAAAAGTATAGAGGAAGTAGAATGAATTAATGACCTGAGGACAAAGTCTTGGAAATTGAGCAAATGAGAGAAAAAAATCTGCAAATTGAGAACAATCTTCAGGACCTCAGTGACTCCATTAAGCATGGTAGCATTCGCATTATAGGGATCCCAGAAGAAGAGAAAAGGGGGTAGAAAATTTATTTGAAGAAATAATAGCTGAAAACTTCCCTAATCTGTGGAAGGAAATCTATCCAGGTCAGGAAGCATAGAGATTCCCCCAAAATCAATCTGAGGAGTTCAACACCAAGACACGCAGTAATTAAGATGGCAAATAGTGATAAAAAAATTTTTACAGCAGTAAGCAGGAAAAAAAAAAGACATTTACATACAGGGGAAACCCCAGGAGACCATCAGAGTTTTTCAGCAAAAACTTGACAGAGCCTAAGGGAGTGGCAGGATATATTTAAAGTGCTGAAAGGGAATAATCTACAGCCAAGAATGCCCTATCTAGCAAGGTTATCATTCAGGATAGCAAAGAGTTCCCCGAGCAAAAACTAAAGGAGTTCATGACCTCTAATCAATTCCTACAAGAATATTAAAGGGGACTCTGAGTGGAAAGACCATAAAGAATATAAAAAGAAACAACAGCAGTCAAAGTAAGTATTTCTGTAAAAGTCAGTCAAGGGATTCATAAAATAGGATACCAAATATGTAAAATGTGGGGGGTCTGAAGGGTAAAGGATGGGTTCAAACTTAAATAACTGTTATAGCCCCCTCCTGTTTATAACCTTTGCCCAGTACATAAAGAACTAGAAGATTAGAACACTGTGTGCACAGCAAGCTAGCTTCACCCTTGCAAGAGAAGTTTCTCAAGAACTACACCAGAAAGTTTGGCAGGAAGCCAGAGGTTAGCACAATAACTGTGCTGTCTGCCTCTGTAGCCTATTCGCCACATAGGCGATATTTGTATCTTAGAGAAACAGGTCCTAGTCACGCAGAAGCCTGGGAACCTAGTCCAGCCTGATAAGCTCAAGAATATAAGCTCTCCCCTGCTGCTATTCAGGGCCGCCTGATTTGGGTGCTCCCCAAGCGTGCCCAGCACTGAACAAAGAAGTATGTGTGACACCAACCTGTGTTCGTGTATTCTGTTCACTGATCTCGGCTCGGGTGGCTACAACATAACCGAATTAATATAGACTAATTGTGGAAGTTGTTATATAGAAACTGAATGATAATCATGAATCAAAACCCACCAATATGCAAAAAATAAAAAATAGGAAGGAATCAAAGTGTATCACTCAATAAAGCCAACAGACAATGAAAGAGAAAGAAGGGTCAGAGAAAAACTACAGAAACCACAAAGGTACTGCAATGACAAATACCTATCAATAATGACTTCGAATGTAAATGAACTGAGTGCTCCAATCAAGAGACACCGGGTGACAGATGGATAAACAAGCCCCATCTATATGCTGCCTACAAGGAACTCATTTCAGACCTGATGACGCCTGCAGATTGAAAAGTGATGCAGTGGAGACAATTTATCACCCAAATAGGTGTCCAAAGAAAGCAATACTTATATTGGACTAAATAGATTTTAAAACGAAGACTAACATGAGAGAAAGAAGGACATTATATGATAAAGGTGACAACCCAACAAGATATAAATATTGTAAATATTTATGCACCCAGCATGGGCACATCTAAATACATAAAACAGTTAATAACAAAGGAAATAATCAAGTAATCCAGTAAGAGTAGGGGATTTTCACTCCCCACTTACATCAATGGACAGATCATCCAAATAGGAAATCGGCAAGAAAATGGTGGCTTTGGATAACACACTAAACCAGATGGACTTACCAGATATATTCAGAGCATTACATCCTAAAAGAAAAATACACATTCAAGTGCGCAAGGAACATTCTCCAGAATAGATCACCTGTCAGGTCATAAAACAAGTCTCAACAGATTCAAAAAGCTCTAAGTCACCCCATGTGTCTTTACGGAGCACAAAGCTATGAAGTCAAAAGCTGACCAGAAGCACAAATACACGGAGGTTAAACAACACACTACTTAAACAGTGAATGGGACAACCATAAAATCCAAGAAAAATCAAAACGTACATGCAAACAAATGAAAATGAAAACACAATGGCCTGATATTCTTTGGGACGCAGCCCAAGCAGTTCTAAAAGGGAAGTTTATAGCAATACAGGCCTACCTCAAGAAGACAAATCTCAATCTAACCTTCTACTTGAAGAATTGGAAAAAGAACAAAGCAGAGAACAGATCAGTGAAACTGGGAGCTGGTTCTTCGAAAAGTTCAATGGAATTTATAAACCTCTTAGAAGACCCCAAATTTGGAAAAATCACTAAAGAGGAGAAATAACACCACAGAAATACAAATTGTAATATTATGAATAATTAGAAAAAAATGGATAAATTCCTAGAAACATAACATACCAAAAACTGAAACAGGAAGAAATAGAAAATTTGAACAGACTGATGAAATTGAATCAGTAATTCAAAAGCTCCCAACAAAAGTCCAGGAGCAGACCTGTTCACAGAATCCTAACAAACACTTAAGGAGTTAATACCTATTCTTCTCAAACTACTCCAAAAATTAGAAAAGGAAGAAAACCAACCAAATTCACTCCATGAAGCTGTATTACCCTGCTACCAAAACCAGAAAAAAACATCACAAAAAAAGAACTATAGGCCACGATCTCTGATGAACATAGATTCAAAAAACCCTCAATACTAGCAAAATGAATCCAATGTTATGTTTTTAAAAAATCATACCCTGTGATCAAGTGGGATTTATTCCTGGGATGCAAGAGTGGTTGAGGATCGGCAGAAACAATCCACAGGATACATCACATCAACAGAAGAGAAAAAATACACTCATTTCAATATATGCAGAAAAAGCATTTGACAAAGCATAATGTCCATTCTGATAAAAACCCTCAACAAAGTAGGTTTAGAGAGAACATACCTCAACATAATAAAGTCCTTCTACACACACACAAAAAAAGCCCACCCCACAGCATCATACTCACAGGAGAAAGACTGAGAACTTTTCCTCTAAGGTCAGTACCAAGATGATAATGTCCAATCTCACCACTTTTATTCAACGCAATACTGGAAGTCCTAGCCACAGAAGTTAGACAAGAAATCAAAGTCATCCAAATTAGTGAAGAGGTAAAAATTCCACTATTTGTAGAGGACACAATACTATACAGAGAAAACCCTAAAGATCACCCAGAAACTACTAAAACTGATAAGTTCAGTACAGTCACAGGATACAAAATCGACATACAGAAATCAGCTGCATTCCTATATGCTAAGAACGAAGCAGCAGAACATGAAATTAAGCAAACAATCACATTTACAATGGCACCAGAGACAAAATATCTAGGAATAAACTTAAGTGGTGAAAGGCCTGTATCCCGAATTCTATGAAAGCAGAAGATTGAGAAGGACACAAAGAAATGGAAAGACGTTCCATGCTCATGGATTGGCAGAATATCATTTAAATGTCTATATTACCCAAATCAATCTATGCATTTAATGCAATTCCTATCGAAATACCAAGGGCATTTTTCACAGACCTAAAACAATCCCCAAATTGTTATGGAACCCCAAAGGCCTCAAATAACCAAAGCAATCCTAAGAAAAAAAAAAAAAAAACACCACTTGAGGGATCACGATTCCAGATTTGAAGTTACATTAAAAAGTGGCACTCGTTACAACAGGATATGGCACAAAGACAGACACATGGCTCAGTGGAAGAAGAGTTCAGAAATAAACCCACAATTATATGCTCAACTGATCTTTGACAAAGGAGGATAAAATATACAACTGGAAAGACACACTCTTCAACAAATGGTATTGGGAAATTGTCAGTTACATACCAAAGAAGGAAACTGGGCCACTTTCTTACACCATACGTAAATAATAACCTTAAAATGGATTAAAGACCTAAATGTGAGACCTGAAGCCATAAAAATCCTGAAGTAGAGCACAAGCAGTAATCTGACATTGGCTGTAACAAGGAGTTTTCTAGGTATGCCCCAGAGGCAAGGGAAACAAAAGCAAAAATGAACTATTGAGGCAACGTCCAAATGAAAAGCTCCTGTACAGCAAAGAAAACAAGCAACTAAAAGGCAGTCTATTGAGTGGAAGATAATATTTGCAAAGGACATATCCAATAAAGGGTTAGTAGCCAAAATATATGAAGAAATGGTACAACTCAGCACCCCAAAACCAAATCCAGTTTAGAAATGGGCAGAAGTCATGAACAGGCATTTTCCAAAATCACACACAGGGCCAGCAGAGAAGCTGCTTAACTCACTAATCATGAGGGAAATGCAAATCAAAACCACAATGAGTGATCACCTCACACCTGTCAGAACAGCTAAAATCAAAACCATAAATAGGTGTTGGAAAGAATGAGGAGAGAAAGGAACCCTTGTACACTGCTGGTGGAAATGCAAACTGGTATAGCCACTCTGGAGAACAGTATGGAGATTCTTCAAAAAAGTTAAAAATGGAACTACCGTACAATCCAGTAATCACACTGAGGATTTATCCAAAAAAGACAAAGCCATTCATATAAAGGAATACGTGCACCCCTATGTTAATTGCGGCTTTATTTACAAGAGCCAAATTATGGAAGCAATGCCAGCGTCCACCAACGAACGGATAACGATGTGACAAATGTATACCATGGAATGTTGTTCGGCACAAGACTGAAATTTTGCCATTTACAGCACAAAACTAGAGAGCATAATGTTAAGTGAAATAAGTTATTCAGAAAAAGACAAATACCAGATGATTTCAGTCCTATGTGGGATTTAAGAAAACAAATGAGCGTAGGAAAAACAAACCAAGAAACTGACGCTAAAGTATAAACAACAGCTGGTTACAAGAGGGAGCTGGGTGGGGAGATGAAGAGACAGGGGAGGGGAATTAAGTACACTTATCATGATGAAAAAAATATTTAAAAATCAGCATTAAAACCCCTGACAAATATAGACACAAGCATCCTCAACAAAATATTAGTGAAGTACAGGCTTCCAAGTTCCTGCAGTATCATGCCCCCCACTGTGCAGGGCGACAGGGTTACAAGTGCACCAGCCCGTTGCCTTTCCCTCCTCGCCTCACCCTACCTGCTGCTCCCTCACCCTTGAGCTGGGAACACCTACTCAGATCCGTGACCTGCACCTGATGCTTCACCAGTAAAGCCTCCCGCATCTACCGCATCGCATTGAGCCGGGCCACACACGGGCTCAGCGCTAGCGGGAAGACCAGCCTGTGCGTGAGACGAGATGGATTTGGAGAGCTTGGAGGAGTCAGAGGGGGATAAACCCTCTATACGGGAGGACCACCCTGGCACGGGGAAGGCACAGACTAACAAGGGGGCCGCGGCCAGAGGCCCAGGAGCGGGTGTTGGACAAGCCATGAGCAAGCCCCGCAGGCTAAACCGAATTCCTGAAAGCTGGTGGGAGACTGGCTTCTGACAGCAGGAAGCGTAGACAAGAATTTGGACCAGATTCCGAACAAGAAAAATTTGGAGAAAAGCATCGAAAGACGAACTGGGCCCTAGTGTGGAAGGAGCCTGAGCCAGCAGTGGGGCGGGGGTGGGTGTACCAAGGGGATGGCAGAAAAGCAAGTGTCTCCACTTGATCTTAGTTAAGAAGAGCTACAAGGGTCGGGGCGCCTGGGTGGCTCAGTCGGTTAAGTGCCCAACTTCAGCTCAGGTCATGATCTCACGGTACATAGGTTTGAGCCCCATGTCAGACTCTGCTGACAACTAGGTGCCTGGACCTGCTTCAGATTCAGTGTCTCCCTCTCTGCCCCTCCCCTGCTCGTACCGTCTCCTTCAAAAATAAAAAATTAAATGAAGAGCTAGAATGGGAATTTGAGACAGGATCCCACATCACACGGGATATTTGGGGTCAGATGGCACAAAGGTGTCGTGCTGCTGAGCTGAAGGACCTCAGGCTCTCAGTGACCGCATGGACCTGGAGACGCCCAGCGACTGCTGAGCGCAGGCAGATGAGCGCACATAAAATATTAACAAGCGCGGAATCTAGGTTATGGCGATGTGCTTGCTCATCGCACTTTATCCGGGATGCTTGAATATTTACACACGTTTATAAGACAAATGGAAGGGAAGGTTTCATAACAAACATTCCTCAGCTTTGTTTGTTACCCAGAACATTCGCTGTGGCACAAACTGTTCCCTTCAGTAGCCCTTTCTCCCTCCTCCTGCCTTACAGGACCCAGTTCTGATTCAAATGTGCCAGCGCCTCAGGGAATGCATCAGAACTCCTCCTAACACCCACTGCAGCACCGGTCCCTTCCCGGACGCCCCTCCTCCCTTGCAGCAAGGGCACCCTGTGGCTCCATCCAGACCAGTGACACAGGAGGGAACGTTTCCTGAAGGTTTCTCGTGCTCGTATTTCACCCCCCTTGAAAGGGGGCAAAGGTGAAGATAGCTCTCTTCTCTGTGGACACGGTCATGTCAGAATGGGTCTCGTGAGTCATCGCAGCCATCTTGCGACCATGAGGAAGGTCCTGGGGAACTCACACACCCAGGGCCCTGTCACTGAGGGGCCCAAACCACCCTCATCCACCTCCAGACTTTGTAAATATGGCCTCCGGGGAAACGCCACTAGTTGGCATGTCACCTGAGCTAAAGACCCCCTAAGTCATAATCTGCTCCTCTTCCTGAGGCTGCAGGAAAATGAATTAGGTTTGGGACTTCTTTAACGTGGTGCTTCGCACAGAGAACTCCCCTCAGACGTAACCTGAATCGATCTTCTGCACGACAGATCATAGTGAAACTGGCAAAGCATAAGACAAAGAGAATTCTGAGAGTCGCTAGGGATAAAAGGGCCCTAACATACAAAGGGAAACCTATCAAAGTGATTACAGACCTATCTACTAAAACTTGGCAGGCCAGAAAGGAATGGCAGGAAATCTTCAATGTGATGAAAGAAAAAGGATGCAGCCAAAAATCCTCTATCCAGCAAGTCTGTCATTCAGAATAGGAGAGATAAAATCTTTCCCAATAAACAAAAATTGAAAGAATTCATCACCACTAAAACCAGCCCTACAAGAAATCCTGAGGGGGACTCTCTGTTGGAAATGCTGCAAGGAACGCAAGATACCAGAGACACCACCACAAGCGTGAATCCCACAAAGGACACGATGACTCCAAACCTATATTTTTCAAGAATAACACTGAATGTAAATGGACTAAATGCCCCAATCAAAAGACACAGGGTAGCAGAATGGATAAAAACAATCCACCTATTAGCTGTCTACAAGAAACTCATTTTAGACTGGAGGACACCTTCAGATTGAAAGGAGAAATATCTATCATGCTACTGGAACTCAAAAAAATTTAAGTCCTGCTTGTCTGATATAAGTATACCTACTCCAGCTTTATTTTTTAATATAGTTTATTGCCAAGTTGGTTTCCATATAACACCCAGTGCTCATCCCCACAAGTGCCCTCCTCCATGCCCATCACCTCCCTTCCCCTCCCCCCCACCAGCCCTCAGTTGGTTCTCAGCATTCAAGAGGCTCTCATGGTTTGCCAAGACAGTAACAAGGGATGCAGAAGGGCATTATATAATAATTGCAGAGTCTACTCATCAGGAAGAGGTAATAATTATAAATGTCTATGCACTGACTATAGGAGCACCTAAATATATAAAACCATCACAATCTTATGGATAAGAATCTGTTAATAGCAGGGGACTTTAATACTCAGAGCAATAAATAGTTCAACTACACAGAAAATTCCTAAAGAAGCAATGCACTTGAATGATACATTGGACCAGGTGAATTTGACAGACATATTTAGAACTCTACACACCCTGAGGCCATGGAATTCACTTTCTACTCAAGTGCGCATGGCACATTCTCCAAGATGGATCACATACTGGGACATAAAGCAGCCCTCAATTAATATAAAAGAATTGAGATCATGCCATGCACACTTTCAGATCACAATGCTATGAAACATGAAGTCAGTCACAGGAAAAAGTCTGGAAAACCTCCAAAAACATGGAGGTTAAAGAATACCCTACTAAAGAATGAATGGGCAAAATCAGGCAATTAGAGAAGAAATTTTAAAATTTCTTTTGTTTCTTCATGGAAACAAATGAAAATACAACAACAATGCAAACTCTATGGGATGCAGCAAAGGCAGTCCAAAGAGGAAAGTACATTGCACTCCAGACCTATTTCAAGAAATGGGAAAAAGGGCACGTACAAAATCTAACAGCACACCTAAAGGAACTAGAAGGAGAGTAACAAGAGCACCCCAAACCTAGAAGAGAAATAATAAAAATCGGGGCAGAAATAAACAATATAGAAACCAAAAAAACAGTTGAACAGGTCAATGAAATCAAGAATTAGGTTTTTGAGAAAATAAAATTGACAAACCTCTAGCCAGGCTTCTCACAAAGAAAGAGGGCACTCAAATAGACAAAATCATGAATGAAAATGAAAATGGACTTATTACAACCAACCCCTCAGAAATACAAGCAATTACCAGGGAATACTATGAAAAATTATCTACCAACAAACTGGACAACTTAGAAAAAAATGGACAAATTTCTAAACACACACTTACTACCAAAATTCACAGAGGAGGAAATAGAAAATCTAAACAGACCCATAACCAGTGAAGAAATTGAATCAGTTATCAAAAATCTACCAACAAATAAGTGCCCTGGGTCCGATGGCTTCCCTGGGGAATTCTACCAGACATTTAAAACAGAATTAATACCCATTCTTCTCAAGCTATTCCAAAAATAGAAATCGAAGGAAAACTTCCAGACTCATTCTACGAAGCCAGCATCACTTTGATTCCCAAGCCAGACAGAGACCCAGCAAAAAAGAACTACAGGCCAATATCCTTGATGAATACAGATGCAAAAATCCTCAACAAGATACTTGCAGATCAAATTCAACAGCACATAAAAATTATCATCCACCATGATCAAGTGGAATTTATTCCTGGGTTACAGGTCTAGTGCAATATTTGCAAATCAGTGTGATGCATCACATTAACAAAGGTAAAGATAAAAACCACATGATCCTGTCAATAGATGCAGAAAAAGTATTTGACAAAATACAGCATCCCTTCTTAATAAAGACCCTTGAGAAAGTCAGGATAGAAGGAACTTAAACATCATAAAAGCCATCTATGAGAAGCCCTCAGCTATCATCATCCTCAGTAGGGAAAAACTGAGAGCTTTTCCCCCGGAAAGCTGGAACACGACAGAGATGTCCACTCTCATCACTGTTGTTTAACATAGTGCTGGAAGTCCTAGCATCAGCCATCAGACAACAAAAGGAAATAAAAGGCACCAGAATTGGCAAAGAAGTCAAACTTTCACTTTTTGCAGATGACATGATACTCTACATAGAAAACCCGACAGACTCCACCAGAAGCCTACTAGAACTGATGAAGTCAGCAAAGTTGTAGGATTCAAAATCAACATACAGAAATCGGATGCTTTTTTATACACCAACAATGAAGCAAAGAAAGAGAAATCAAGAAACTGATCCCATTCACAATTGCACAAAAAACATAAAGTAACTAGGAATAAACCTAACCAAAGATAGAAGAGGTCTGTATGATGAAAACTATAGAAAAATTAAGAAGGAAATTGAAGAAGACACAAATAGAAAATCATTCCATGCTCATGATTGGAAAAATAAGTATTGTTAAAATGTCATTACTACCCAAAGCAATCTACACCTTCAATGCAATCCCAATCAAAATTGCACCAGCAGTCTTCTCAAAAGTACAACTATCCTAAGACTTGTATGGAACCACAAAAGATCCCAAATAGCAAAGTCATATTGAAGAAGAAAACCAAAACGGGAGGCATCACCCTCCCAGACTTTAGCCTCTACTAAAAAGCTGTCATCAAGACAGTATGGTATTGGCACAAAAACAGACACATCGACTGATGGAATAAAGAATTCAGAATTAGACCCACAAATGTACAGCCAACGAATCTTTGACAAAGCAGGACAGAGTATCCAATGGAAAAAGACAGCCTCTTTAACAGGTGGTGCTGGGAGAACTGGACAGCAACATGCAGAAGAATGAAACTAGATCACTTTCTCACACGATACACAAAAATAAACTCAAAATGGGTAAAGGACCTGAATGAGAGACAGGAAACCATCAAAATCCTAGAGGAGAAAGCAGGAAACAACCTCCTTGATCTCAACCTCAGCAATTTCTTACTTGACACCCTCCCCAAAGGCAAGGGAATCAAGAGCAAAAATGAACTATTGGGACCTCATCAAGATTACAAGCTTCTGCATGCCAAAGGAAACAATCCATAAAACTAATAGGCAACCGACAGAATGGGAATAGATAGTTGCAAGGGACAGATCAGATAAAGGGTTAGTATCCAAAATCTATAAGGAACTCACCAAACTCCACACCTGAAAAACAATCCAGTGAAGAAATGGGCAGAAGACATGAACAGACACTTCTCCAAAGAGGACATCCAGATGGCCAACAGACGCATGAAACGATGCTCACCATCCCTCATCATCAGGGAAATACAAATCAAAACCGCACTGAGATACCACCTCATGCCGGTCAGAGTGGCTCAAATGAGCAAATCAGAGGACTCTAGATGCTGGCGAGGCTGTGGAGAAACGGGCACCCTCCTACACTGTTGGCGGGAATGTAAACTAGTGCAGACCCTCTGCAAAACAGTGTGGAGGTTCCTCAAAAAGTTAACACTAGAACTCCCCTAGGACCCAGCAATAGCACTGCTAGGAATTGACCCAAGGGACACAGGAGTGCTGATGCAGAAGGGCACATGGACCCCAGAGTTCATAGCAGCACTCTCAACAATATCCAAAACATGGAACTGACAAATGGATCAAGAAGATGTGGTTTATCTATACAATGGAATACTACATGGCAATGAGAAAGAAAGAAATCTGGCCAATTTTTGCAAAGTGGGTGGAACTTGAGGGTATTATGCTGAGCAAAATATGTCATCAGAGGACAACAGATACTATATGTTTGCACATATAAGAGGATTAGGAGGAACATAATGGAGGACCATGGGGGAGGTGAAGGGGGAAAAATAGCTGGGGAGAGGGAAGGAAGCAAAGCATGAGTCAGTCTTGAATGCTGAGAAAAAATGGAGGGCTGATGGAGGTCGGGGAGAGGGGAATGGAGGAGGGCCCTTGTTGGGATGAGCACTGGGTGTTCTATGGAAACCAACTTGACAATAAACTATTTAAGAAAAAAATAAAACTTAAAGAAGTAATGTGCCTGATGGAGAGTTTAAAGCATAAGTATATTCAACTAGGCTCAGGGGGACCCTTACCACAGAGATAAAAGACTTTTAAAGGAATCAAATGAAGAGTGTAATAAATGAGACTAGAAACACACTTGATTCAATGAATATTAGGCTGGAAAAAGCAGAGGAATGAATTCCTGAGCTAGAAGACAGGTAATGGAAAGCAATGAAGCTAAACAAAAGAGAAAGAAGAATTAATCAACACAAGAATAGACCTCAGGAACTCAGGGGCTCCATCAAAGGTAGTAACGTTCATATTTAGAGAGCCCCAAAGGAAGGAGAGAATTGCTGGCAGAAAGTTCATCTGAGGAAATAATGGCTGAAAAATCCCCGAATCTGGGGAAGGAAACAGACATCCAGATCCAGCAGGCACAGAGAACGCCCATCACAATCAACAAAAACAGGCCAACCACCAAGACATCTAGAATTGAATTTGCAACATATAGTGATAAAGACTTAAAACCAGCAAGACAGAAGCCGTCATTTTCTTATAAGGGAACACTGAGAAGGCTACCTGAAGATTTCTCAACAGAAACATGGAGACCAGAAAGGAATGGAAGAATATGTTCCAAGTGCTGACTTCAACAAATCTGCACCAAGAATATGCTATCCAGTCAGGCTGGATATCCAGTCATTGAGAATGGGAGGAGATAAAGTTTCTCAAACAAAAACCAAAGGAATTCATAACCAGTAATCTAGCCCTGCAAGAAATATTAAAGGGGGCTTTTGGAGGAGAACGGACATGCCAAAAGTGACAATGGCAAGATACACAAAACCAGTAAGAATGAGTCTTTCTGTAAAAAGGAGTATCACAAAATAGGATATAAAATATAACCTATACCCAAAACCTGAGTAAGAGAAAAGGGTTCAAACTTGAATGCCCATCAACTTAACATAGACTGTTATTTATAGAAGGG